>NW_017731911.1:1063531-1076937 GCF_001890085.2 Hipposideros armiger | reverse complement strand
GTTCCTCTCCTTGTCCAATGCCACCTTCATCAATCAGGTCCTTCAGAGTTGCTTTCTTGAGTTGAGGTAGTGAATTTGCAAAGATCTGTGGCTTTGCCACAGGATGCATGCTCACACGGGGTGACATCCACGGCGTGGCCTGGTTATGAGGGGTTGCATTCTCCCCCCTCACTGATTGGATGACTTTATTAAATACACCTCATGACTGTTTGCTTTCTTTCCTTAGCCATTTTGGGTGCGACTCTTCTTTTGGAAGCAAGTGGCAGAGAAAATCCCATTACAGCCAAAACATTTCCGGATTTTGAATCCAGTCATTATCAAAGAGACCGCCTTTGACATCCTGCAATATTCAGAGCCTCAGTCAAGGTTCTGGGGCCGAGATAAGGTATTTTTGTGCTACTGAAAGTTAACTGTTCTCTACTTTGGAGGGGTGACATCTGTACAAATTTCACTTAGGCTCAGTGTATACCCAGAAGCACCTTCCAGTGGAGAAACTTACATTGTGATTAGATGCTCCGTGCATGTTCACTGCTCTGCATTTTGACTTCAGGTCCTCACTGTTTAATTGGCCTTCCCCCTGGCAACTCATCTTTTTAGAGTAGTCAGCACATTAACCCTTAGGTCTCTGAGATATTATTTAAGGTATGCTTACTCCGGGACTCCATATAACTAATTGCAGGACACTGAAAGGCACTGTGGTGACCTGGAAAGTTCTTTACATTTTAACTCTGTGGGCCGCTTAGGTGAGAATTGACGTTTATCATCACTTTATAGGTAGTGGTCAATGAAATCAGCCCCCAGAGTAGTGCTTTTCTGTTGATGTCTGGGTCCCACCCAAACATTCTGATTTAATTGGCCTGTGCTGTGGTCTACAAAATTTGGATTTTCAGAGTTCCCCGTGTGATTTTATTTTGTAGCCTAATTTGAGAATCTCAGCTATGTGCTGTTCACTGCAGTTGATTCTTTACCTTCAGTTAGCCTGTGCTGCCACCAGGGGGTGGAGAGTCCTTTAGTGCCCATTTTTTCATCATATGAATAGCTAGACCTGTATCTTTAAACGTTGTTTTTAGCAGGAAATCATTCTTAAACAAAATTTTGAGCAAAACCTGTATATGTAAAGGAAAACAAGGAATTTTGAAATGTGGGGGCTGCAGCTCACACTGAGGGCCTAAGATATTTCCTAGGAGGAGGTGCCTGGTCAGGGTTACAATTTGCAAACACTGGGCTAGACTCTTAAGTGTAGTGAACCAATAGGCAGATTAGCAGGTTCTTCTATTTTCCATATGAATCAAATTCTAATTATAAATATTCTTGAAAAACAACTGTGTAAATTTTAAAGGAAGAATTCTGTGGCTATTGAGGAAAACAAACACCTAATATGCTCTTTGAAAACAAAACCTAGTTCTTTACCATGATCAGTGACGGCTAAATTGAGCTCCAGCTTCAGCGTCAGGCTTGCCTACCCAGCTCACCTGAGAGTTTCACTGTGTTGAAGCTCATCTCCTAGCAGGCCGCCATTTTCCTCAGGTGCTGTGCCCCCTTGGGTACTTTCCTGCCTCTCCATCCATAGGCCATGTATATACATAGGCCATCCAAACCCACAGGCCATGTAGTTCCTGCCCACTGAACATGGACTTACAACTTTTAGATTTTTTATTGGGTAATTGGGGAAGGGAACAGTGTTGGGTAATTGGGGAAGGGAACACTGTGTTTTTCCAGGACCCATCAGCTCCAAGTCAAGTTGTTGTCCTTCAATCTTAGTTGTGAAGGGCGCAAGCTCAGCTCCAAGTCCAGTTGCCGCTTTCAATCTAGTTGCGGGGGGCACAGCTCACCATCCCATGTGGGAGTCCAACCAGCAACCTTATTGCTAAGAGTACACGCTCTCACCAGCTGAGCCATCGGCCGCCTGTTGGCAGCTCAGCAGCAGCTCAGCTCGGGCGCAGCTCACTGGCCCATGTGGAAATCAAACTGGTGACCCTGTTGCTCAGAGCTCGCTCTCTAACCAACTGAGCCACCCAGCCGGCCCTGGACTTACAACATTTAATCTGTTAGCATGACTCTTAACAAAACAGTTTTAAAAAAAGGCTTAAACAGACTTTAGCAAGATGCTTAAACTAAGCTATAAAGAGGTTTTATTCTAAATACGTTTAGGTATCTTTCAATATTTTTAGATTTCTGTATCTTCTAAACTGCCCTATGTCTTTATTAAATTTCGTAGTATTTTTTTAAACACAGAAATATGCTCATTTATCTGTAGATTTTATTTAAAAAATAACCTTTAAAAAATGGAGAGACTTGATTACATAAAATATGAAGTTGCTGAATGGCAAAAGCTATCAGAAACAGAAGTTAGAACATAAAATAAATGGGAGGAAATGTAGCATATCTATAACAGTAAATACTCTCAAAGTACAAGAAGAAAACACCTTTTAGCTTGCTGCAAGAACTGCCAAGCTCCTCTTGGTGATGTGTCAAAAGTATTCACATCACAGACCATGTTTTCGAGTCTAGAATCCTGACTTGGATGGGAAGTCACTCTAGAATTCTGTGACATATAAAACTGTCTGATGTTTAAAATTGCAGCCCCCAGTGCAGCCTTTATTATTTGTCATAGCATGTGTACTATGTGGAAAGCAGTAACTTGTGCTAAGACTCTTTTGTCCCTTCTCTTTTTCAGAACGTCCCCACAATTGGTGTCATTGCCGTTGTCTTAGCCACACATCTATGTGATGAAGTCAGTTTGGCAGGCTTTGGATATGACCTCAATCAACCCAAAACACCTTTGCATTACTTTGACAATCTCTGCATGGCTGCCATGAACTTTCAGACCATGCATAACGTGACAACGGAGACCAGGTTGCTCCTAAAGCTGGTCAAAGAGGGTGTGGTGAAGGACCTCAGCGGAGGCATCCATTGTGAGTTTTGAACACGGAAAACCTCACTTGAAAATGCAACTCTGACTCTGAGGGCTGTTTTTCATGGCCTTCGTGATACATTTCATCCTGCAAATACTTTGAAGTGCAGCTAGTGTTTTTAAGTTTTAATTTAAAAAACAAAAAAAAAACAGTTTAGTTCTTCCCACTTTTTTCCCCTATTTATTTGAGGTCAGTGTTTTTTTTTGCACAAAATTTTGTAAATTAATTGGAAAGACTTTTCGAAGAGAATTGTATGTCATGATGTTTTATTGTATTTTAAGAGAGTTATTTAATTTGTAAAAACTCTGCCCATGTCTAGTGCACATAGAGCTCCAGGTAATTAAGTAGAAGAAGGGAAGTCAGAATGCTGCATCCTGGTCCTGGTCCTCTGTGTGGTGGGAGAGATGTCGGAGGTACTTCCAGGATGACGTGCTCATTTGCAAAACTGCAGGTACTGGTTCAGCCAAGCTGCAGTGAGGCCTGAGCTGGTTGGAGAAGTTTATGGTCCTTCTCCGCTGGTCTGCCTCCTGCCAGAATTCTTGCAGGAATCAAGCAGGGGAACTGTCCTGGAGGTCTCTGGTCCGGGTGAGGCACCGAAGATGTTTCCCGTGTCCTCTCAGTACTGCTAATTGCCCTGGGTTGCAGAAGCCACTGTCTTCCCTGCAAGTATGACAACTCTTGAATTTCTTGAGAGTTTTTTACTGCCCTTCCAAAGCACTTAAATGTTAATCTAAGGTGTCTACTGTCTGTCAGAGGTGGCTTAAAAAAATTAGGACAAAACCTCTGTTATGCAGTCGTGAAAGTATAAACTCTTTCCAAGAATAACCACGTTTTCTGAAACACTGAAATGAAACCCTCCCAGTGTTATAAATTACATACTTAAAAAAACCTTTTTTTTTTAATTGCTGCCTGGCAGTATGTACCAGGCAGTGTGCTGGTCAAAAAAAAAAAAAAAAAAAAAAAGAATAAAAGTTTTTGAGGAGCTCTCACAGTATTGTTAATTTGAGTGCTTTTCTTCTTTTTTATTTTTTTCCCCTAAGAAAATAAGTTTATAAGTCTACCTGAAATGTCCTTGAATGCTGCTAGATGAAGACCTCACTGTAGATGCCAGCAGTGAGGGACTGAGAATGAAAGCTGCATTGTCTCGTAAGGGGCTTCTTCCCAGACAGCTGTGAACTCTGCTGGAGAGACGTTGGGTGCTGGTGGCTTCTTCCCAGCGAACAGGCTTGTTCTAGCTTCTGTCTCTTAATTGCTCTCAACTTTGCTGTCAGCTGCGTCTCTGTGTTGCTCCTGCTGCTGCCCCTCCCTCAATTTTCATTTCTCTTAACTGTTTCTGCAGCCCCAGTGCAGTTCTAACTCCCAGCCCATTTTGTCTTCCATGCCTGCCGCCACCTCCACACATGCAGGTCAGGGAACCAGGTCATAGCATTCAAACAGAGTCCCTTGGATCTCCAGGGCTCTGGGGTCAAGCTCAGAGTGGCCAACCTAACAAAATAATATTTTTCTGGTTTTGTGTCTTAACATTTTCTATGGATTTTGCTTTCTGCTTTATAAGCTACTGTCTAAGAGAAAATGCTTTAAAAATTCTCTCCAGTTAAATGACTGAGTTTTAAAGATTGAGACTCACTCAGGAAGATGGTCCAGCACTGTCTTGTGACTAAGGTAAGGCCAGGCCTTTACCACACACCTCCAGTCGCTCCCTCGTCCTTCAGGGGCTGCTGGAAGCCTGCATTTTTTTCAAAAAAAAAAAAAACACCAGGGTTTGGAACTTCCTCAGACAACTTTCCCAATGTTGTGAGCACCCCCTCATGGGTTCCTGGGGACTCATGTCCTTGCAAGGCTGCTCAGAAATGTGTAACTCATGCCCAGCACGTGGTTAGCTTTCAGTGAACGTCAGGCCTCATCCATCCCTGCCCCTCCTTATCTGCATGTTCTTTTCTGCATCCTTACATTGCTTTACCCATGACTCTCAACTTTTCATTACTAGTAGGCAGCAAGTGCCCTAAATGAATAAAAAGGCATATTTTTTTTAAAGACCTTTTATGGAGTCCCTTAGCCAGTTGGAGTTGATCAGAGGCCTCCTTCAAGAGCCTTAGCACTTTGGTGGTTATTTATCAGAAATTTCTTCTTTGCTTCAGAGTTGCTCCTCCCTTACTCCCACTCCCACCCCACCCACACTCACTTTTGTGGAAACAGACTTCAGGTACTTCAGGCCGTCACGAGATTGATCTCCAGCAGCTGAGGTTTTGGCCATCACTCTTCCAATTTTCTGTAGCTTTGTAAGCACACTACACATCCCTCTCAGATGGCTATAATCATTGGTTTTGAGGCAACCTAGGATGACTTATACATGTTACATATTTTAACATGCTTCTTACTGGAACTTTGAGCCACAGAAAATATCAGGGAACTTGAGGGGTTTTTTGTTGTTTTTTTTTTTCATTTTGTTTTTTATCTCCTTCAGAGAGTGTATTCTCTCCAGAAACCTAGTCTGGCTTTAGAAAAATGCTTTGGGCCTGAGATGGGTACCTCCTGGTGATATGTCTCATGTTTTTAGGCAAAGCTAAATTGGGATCTAGACATCTTTATGTATTCTAGGTGTTACCTTGCCTGCTTCACTGCCCCTTTTTTGTCACTCTGTTTTGTTTTGTTTTGTTTTCATTTCCAAGAATGTATTAATAAGGCATTGACAATGTCTGTTTCCACAGACTTGGGAGGAGAGGGTCTCATCATTTGTTGGACCCATTGGTTAAAATAAGCTGTCAAACCCACTTTTTGCCTAAACTGCTTGTGTTGAACCCCTTGGCCATCAGCTGTCAGTCCGGTTTGTGTGGCAGCAGCTTAGTTGTAAAAGAAAAAGTAGTGGTCACACCCTAGTCTCCCCAGGTTATTAAAGATTTCTAAAAACAACGACCACTTCGTTTTAGCTACATTCTAACCCCAGTGCTTTGGGACTTGATATCAAAATGATTCTGGAATTTGCCTAATTAGTGGCTCAAGAGAACGTTTCAGACCAGTGTTGGAGGAAGATTAAGAAATGGTGACCTAGTCTCCCCCTTGGCAGGTTTACAGCATCTAAATATAGGTTATTTTTTCATCTTTTCTTTTGGACACTTCACTTAAGCCCATTTAAAAAGAAAAGGAACAGTACCTGTGATGTAGCAGAATTCACCTCAGAATAAAGTGAGCTTTTAGTATGCTTGAGCAACAAGCAAGAACCATGTGACACCCAGGCCTTCTATTCACGCACATGGTAACAAAACTCCCTCAAACAAAGGACCCTGTGTTCGCTGCCCGTACAACCAATGCCCTCTTCCCAGGCACTGACCTTCCATGAAGGCACCCCAGAGGACCACACACTCAGCTCTCAGACCAGAACAGACAAAGAAAACAAATCCAGGGCACAGAGCACACCCAAAAACAGGTCCCCCTGCCCTTTCCCTGGAGGTCGGTACACCCTGGCCCAACCTTATGTGTCTATTCTCTCCTTTCCCACTTCCCAAGATCATTTTAGACAGCAGGGATTTGTATTCTCACAACACAAGTATTTATCTGTATTTAGCTATGTAAAGACTGAAGTAAATTGGGAAGGAGAACTATTCATTAAACATGCACACTCAAGTTGTATTGACTAGAAATTAATGTTCCCCAAAAGGAAATTGCAGCCTTAGTAGTTTGACTTTCATTATCAGAATGTTTAGATTTGACTAATTTCCAATATTAAATTTCAACCCATTTAGCAAGAAAGAAAACATCCATATTAGCAGGCTATGTTGCAACAAGAGTAAATAACATGCTATGAAATTTAGTTATTTTTTATTTATTTAATTGGGGAACAGTGTGTTTTTCGAGGACCCATCAGCTCCAAGTCAAGTAGTTGTTTCAATCTAGTTGTGGAGGGCGCAGCTCAGTGGCCCATGTGGGAATCGAACTGGCAACCTTGGTGTTATGAGTCTGCTCTCCAACCAGCTGAGCTAACCGGCCGCCCTGAAACTTAGTCCTTTTTTAAAAGCAGGTTTTTCTAGTGAGCTGCTTCAACAAAGCATGTAGGAAGGAAGGTGCGACTTGAGATGTCAGGTATTGCATTAGTGTCAGCCTGCCATCCAATATTTGGCATATGTAGCCGTTACAGGCTTTGCGAAGCTGGAAATGTAGCAAAGTGGATTTTCAGAAAATGTAGACGTTAAGAAGCTAACTATTTTGTAGATAACCCATAGCAGCAATACTAATAACTATACACTAAAAATTTGTAACTTCTAAAAGAGCAATATATTTCCACTGTATGCTGTGTTACCTGGCCTATGATTTTTGACTTATCAAAGAAAATCAGATCAGTTCTAAGAAAAATCGATATTAAAACTGATGAGTTTATTTAAAATGTTGGTTAGATCCTTGATTTGAATGACCGCTCTAAATTACCAGACAGTAATATGGATGTGACAGATGACTAAGGACAAAGCGTGAACAGTGAGGGCCATTTAAGGGCAATTAAGAACAATAGTCAAATACAAAATAGTTACCCATAACATATCAAGATATCCTATCAGGCAAGCTCATTTGGGGTGGGAAGAAATTGACCATCAGCCCTAAAGCAATGAGAATTTGAGATTACATCTGTAACTAAGTGACAGAATTTTATACTTTATTCCATCTATAGACTTATTAACAAGACCTTGACTACGAGTATTGCCNGCTTTCTGATAGGTTGACAGTTAATGTCAGAGGACACCAAGGTTTCTAGCCTGGGGTTCTAAGACAATAGTGGAACCGCTATCAGAAATGGAGCAGTTGAGGAAAATCTCTGGTTAGTGAGGGAGGGTGACAAGATCCATTTCTGATATTTTGAGCTAAAAGTGATGATATGTTCACATAATGCCTTTGTCCCAGTGGCTGAGATCTCAGGCAAGTGTCCTAATTGCCCTGTGTCTCTTGTTTCCTTGTCTGTCAATGGAGGCAGTACTAGCACACACCTTACAGAGTTACTGTGAAAATAAAATGAGTTAACAGACTTAAAGCACTTAGAATAGTGTTAGCTTGTAGTAAATGCTCAGTAAATGTTAGCAGCTGTTTTTGGAGAATGTGTAGGAAGGTGGGGGCTAAGGAGGAGAAGGCATAGGGTATAAGGTGTTTGTAGGAAAGAAGCAGATTTTTATAAGGGCTAAGAGATGGAAGAAACAGCTAAGAATTGAGTTTTAAGACAACAGGGGTACCATAATCCCCAGTGACTGGAAAGCAGGAGTGATGGGAAGTGGGGGTATAAAGGTTGGGGTGAAGGCAGATATAATTGCTGCCTTTCACTGGCTGCCGTCTCTGTGACAGTGCGTGCCGTGTACTTTAGAAGTCCTCATTCCTCGGTGAAGTCTTCACTGTTGGCCAGTGTCATAGATGAGGACACCATAGGGCCCAGGGCCCAGGCCAGACCCCAACATTACAAATGCAGGGTTCTGAGGCTTCCAGAACCTCAACCCTGGCCTCTGTGAGCAGCTGAATGGTCTTCTATGCATAGACAACACTGGGGGAGGCAGGCTGGACCCCATGCCCATCTAATGGTGCATGACGGGAGATGGGAGGAGAAGTGAGAAATCGGTGCCAACGGCGTGCATTCTGGGCCAGAGGAGAGATGAAGAGAAGGGCGGCCTTGAGAAGAACTGGGATTTGGCTCTTCAGGGAGGAGGAGATCTGGGTGAGGAGCTTCACCTGGCAGGAGGGCGGGGTCCTGGGAGAGCAGGAAAGGGCTGGGAAGGTGCCCCGTCCAGGCAGGTGCAAGACTGAGGGACGTGGACTTCGTGTGTAGGCACTGGGAGGCCAGTGAGCACTGGGGACAGAGAAAGGATGACTTACTGTGTTGATGAGGGAGATCTGTTAAGAAGTTTTTTTGGGGTAACTTTCAGACTTAAAGTGATTCCAAACTTAACAAAAGCTGCAAAAATAGTACAAAGAACTCCCATTCACTCTTTTCCAAGATTCCCCAATTGATAATGCTTTACCACATTGGCTTTATCATTTTCTCTCTCTATATGTACTATTACTTTCTGAACCCTGTCAGAACTAGTTGCAAATATCTAGCTCCTTTATCCCTAAATACTTCAGTGTTGTTTCCTAAGAATCAGGACATTCCATTACACAACCACAGAAAATATTTAGGATTAGGAAATGAGCACTGATACAGTAGACCTTATCTACAGTCTTTATTCAAATTTCGTTATTCCTAATAATGTCCTGAGCCCATTGCCCCCCCTTGGTCCGACCCTGTCCATGTAACTGTTGCTTGGGTCTGCCTTGCCCCGGTTTCTAGGTTTTCCTCTCTGATTATCTTTTTGAAATTCTGGCAAGAGCCACTAATATCTGAGCACAATGGGAGGTTTTCAAGGAAACATTGCTAGTGCCCCAAATAGAATATGTTTGTATTGGCTTAAAATGACAGGACTGGAGAGAATTGCTCGACATTCAGAGATTAGATTTGGGCGTCCCTAGCTGACTGAAAGCTGCATTCACCGAGCACCTGGAGAGGGCAAAACTGGGAGGAGTGATGACCGGGCTAGTGGGAGGACACCCCCCCCCCCAAATGACATACTCATTCCCAGTCCTAAAAAAAGTGTGGAGAACACAATGAGGGGTTGTTGGGGTTTTTTTGTTTTGTTTGTTTGTTTGTTTTTGTTATGTGATAAGATAGTTGATGGCTTGCTTTGTCAATTTATTTTGTCCTTTTTATTTAAATAGGTTAAACAGTGCACCGGTTGAGGGGTATTCAGAGCATGTTGGAAATAAAACTACTATAAGGATGACTTACCCAGAGGGTGCCCCACTGTCTGACCTCGAATATTATTCTAATGACTTGTTTGTTGCTGTATTGTTTAAGAGTGTTGACTTCAACTGGCTTCAAGCAATGGTTAAAAATGAAACCCTGGTAAGCACTAGAAATTCAGCTATCAGATGTGTCTTTGTGAAAAGTGAAGGGGTGTCTAGTTGTAATTACAGACTTTTACTTTTAAACAAACAATGAAATGCATACTTTTGTGTTGTCTTTCAAATAACCACTCCCTTTATAGAAACCCCTCAGAACTCCTTGCTGGAAGTTGCTTTCAGAACTTGATCGAGTCACATGTGGAAATCGTGATTATGACTTATTGGGAATATCATGTTTTGGACCAGAATCACTATTACTAAGGTTGATGACTCAACTTTCACCAGACTTGAACTAACATGGTTTTTGGCTATTTCCGGAACTTAGGTTTACATGGATTATTAACCATTATTAACCATTATTGAGGACATTCAAAAGAATATATATAAAATCTCTAAGGAATATTCTTAGAGCGTCTCCAAATCTGCTTCAATTCGTGGTGTTTTTGTTGGAGTAAAGTCACAGCCCTCCAGAGGGGCAGATGTGGAGCGGATGGTCCCCACCTGGTCATATTCCTTTTGTTTTACAGTTATGATCATGTTGCTGTATAGTCCCACCCATTATGTTTCAGAGGCCAACTGTCATGAGTGTGTGTGCATTTATATGCACTTACACAAACTGGCTGTCTGCAAACTTAATAGGACATATTAGACTTTTCACGTAAGCTTTGTAGGATGGAGACTTTGTATCTCCAGAGCTTGATTCTGTACAGGTTGTCATGGTCTTCTGGACTTTCTGTTGGATGGAAGTTGTTCTAGTTGGAAGATGAAGCNTGTCACTTTTCTCTGCAAACCTGACCTAAGTGTAGGAACATGGGTGCACTGTGAACCCAGGGCGAGAGCTGAGGAGAGGTCAGAAGGGACAGACCTGTCCTCTTGCTGACCTCTCCTACTCTCCCAGCACAGCCACCAGTTAGTCACACGTAAGACTGACAGGGAAGGAGGGACCACCTGGTACAACCTCTTGTGCTCCACAGATAAGCATTTCCTTTTAGGGCTCATAAACAGTAGTCTGCACCCTCATCTGAAAGGGGTGGGCGGTCTCAGTTCCAGTGATACCATCTCATCAGCAGATCACATATCCTGATTTTTACTTTGGACAGTATAATCCCCATACTCATCGCTTTATGTATTTATTTCTAGTAACCTATTTTGTGTTCTTTAAAATGTTGATCCAGACGCATTTGGAATCGCTTTTGGGAAGGGTTCTCCTGACCACATCCATCTCAGCCTGCAGCTTCTTCAAAGCCTCCAGAACTTTCCCCAGACCACGCTTCATGAAGAGCTGGTCCTGATTTTCTTCCCCATTCCCTTCTCTGCCCATCCCCACCCCTGCTCACATCCTGTGAACGAGAACACTGACTTAGTTTTCCTCCAACCGGAAAGTATCCTTCCTTTTCAGGAAGATGACAAAATTGGGCTGGTGATCAAGAAGATCCCGGCCAGTGACAAGGGGCAAGGACCGAGACCTTGTTCCTATGTGTCAGATGTCAAAACTTCCTGCAGAAACAAAGGACTCCAATTTTTATTGTCCGATTTTGAATACGCCTGGAAAAAGATGGTAAGATTTTAAACATTATTTAACCTTGAAATATGAAATAGAAGAAAAGCTTATTTAGATCACTTTTCATTCATTTAGCCATTCTGAAGCCTCTTTGTGAATAAAGAGAAGATGTGACCTTTGTGTAACCAACTTGTATTTAAGTAGCCCAGCAGTGCTTAGGGGGAATACAAAACCCCTATTAACACCCATTTACAACTTTGTTGTAAGAGAGAGGGCAGGGAGAAATGTTTTGAAGTGTTGGTCCTATGAGCCAGCAGCCCAAACAGGTATAGCATGTGGGGGTGCTTGTCCATCATCAGCTTTGTAGGTCCCTCCATGTTGCTGTCATTGCTGGCCCAAGGGTCTATTGGTCCCAACTCTGGGAGAGCTCTGCCTAGGTCAGAAAAAAAGGCCATGCTGAGAGCTACCCACTCCAGATGCACCCCCACATTTTCCAAAACATGGAACTGAAAGTAAACCCAACAATTGCTTTATTTTCAAACACACTAAAATATACCAGGTGGTAGACTATGCTAGTGAGACTGACCGTGGGGCCCTGCTGCAGGACACTCAATTCTGTGGCTCTGGTGGACATTCTGTTCTGAACGCCATTTGTTCAAACGCAGAAAACAGCTGATGCTCTGCCCACAATGCCAGACAGACCCTCTTAGCTGTATCTTAGTACCCAGCAGGGCTGTCCTAAAGATACTTCCCTGTGCCACCTGGGCAGCTCTGCCAGCATGGTCACCCTTAGTCCCAATAGCCTCAGAGACCACGGCTGCAAACAAAATGGACCCTGTCCTACCACCCTGAAGTTCAGGCTAGAGGGAAAAAGAAACATGACAATAATAGGTGTTAGAGCAAAGAGAAAGCACACCATAGAGCATATGAGGGACTGTCAGGGACATCACCCTGAGGTAAAAGCNTGGGTTTAGAAGCTGCGGGGGGGGAGAGTGTCTTTTATGCTAAGAGGAACAGAATACAGGTAACTAAAGCAATAAATGAACAGTCACTTTTTCTATATGTAATTGTCCTAGTGACTTAAATAATATTTTAAAAGAATATGTCAAAAGCTGAATAGGCCTGTTTAATGGCTGTATACATATCCATACATTGTGGAAAACCAGCTTATTGCTGAAGTTCCAAAAACAGGCATGTACCTTATCTTTTCAAAGACCACTGTGTTATTGTGATTTATAATAAGAAATATATATTTGGTCATCCTCCCTTTTCTGGCACAGAGCTCCCAAAACCCTTGGAATTTCCTAAGTAATGAGTGATAAAGGTATGTGTTGTTATGTGAATGATGACTTTTAGAAAGCACCTTAAGGATGGGGGCTGGTTGCCAATAGAGCCAACCACATGATTAGAGGGTTGGCACTTTCAGTCCCATCCCATGACCTCCAGGGAGAGGAGGAGGCTGGAGGTTGAATCAGTTGTCAGTGGCCAGTGATTTTATTATGCCGATGGAATGAAGCCCCAGAAAAACCCAAAAGGACTGGGTTCAGAGAGCTTCTGGGTTTGCGAGCACATGGAGATTCGGGGAGAGTGGTGCATCCCGAGGGGACACGGAAGGACCTCACCCTTTGCTCATCCTTGGCCTCTACTTCTCTTCCATCTGGCTCTGCCTGAGTTATATCCTCTTACAATAAACCAGTGGTCTAGTAACAGGTTTCTCTGAGTTCTGTGAGCCGCTCTAGCAAATTAATCAACCCCGAGGAGGGGATCTTGGAAACCTCCAATTTATAGCCAGTCATGTCAGAAGTACAGGTAACAACCTGGACTTGCGACTGGCCCCCTGAGTTGGAGGGGGTCGTTGGAACCTCCAATTTGTAGCCAGTTTGTCAGAAACATAAGCCTCAAATTGGCATCTAAAAGGGGTGGGTGGGGCAGTCTTGTAGGACTGAGCCCTCAACCTGTGGAATCTGATGCTATCGCCAGGTAAGCAGTGTCAGAACTGAGCCATTCTCTGACACGCTGCTGGTGTCTGAGCATTGCTTGTCAGAGGTGTGGAGGATTCCCCCCTTCCCCCCCCCACACACACA
>NW_017731911.1:1059261-1060601 GCF_001890085.2 Hipposideros armiger | reverse complement strand
GTACTGCTTCTAGGGGGATGAAGGCCCCGCAGGCCAGGTTAAGACAAATATCAGGATAAAGAGCATTTTGGAGCTGGTGGGAGTGTTAATGGGGAAGTGATTTGATCCAGCTTGTACTGAAAAACATCACTGTGGCTGCAAGTGGGAAGGGAATGGGGCATGTGATGGGTGGGGAATTGGAAACAAAGGGTGGGAAAACCAGGGAAGGTGATTTCACTGTGGGCTAGACTGAAAAGTGGGTGGTGCTGGAGATTTTGGTCTAGTGGGCCTCACAACCCTCCAGGCTGCCTTCTGACCTGGGATTCTGCCAGCCATTTTTCTAGATTTGTCTCTGGGGGGTGACTAGAGAGAGAACCAAGGGGCGAGGAGGTAGGCCTACCTCTGTCATGACACCCATATATGCTCTAGGGCAAGTCACAGCCCCTCTCTGGGTTTCTTGTCTGTTAAATAGGGCATTGACAGGGCCCCAGAACACGTCAACTTCTCTTTAATAAAAAAGAAACCATCCAATGCTAAAACAAGTGGCCGTTAGAGTGGGCCACAGGGTGCCTAGTGTCCATGAGTGGCTGGCAGCCAGCGTGAGCTGCTGGCAGCCGGCATGAGCTGCTGTGAGCCACCGTGAGCCACCATGAGTGGCCATCCAGTGTTCGGTGACCGATCTGCCTCAGCCGGGAAGAGCGCAATGATCGTAATACCAACATGGGCCAGTGAAGCAACATCCTCCACAACTAGACTGAAGAACCAAAGGATAGCAACTTGTCTGTTTCCCTTCCCCGATTCCCCAACACTGTTCCCCTCCCCCAATTCCCCAATGAAAAAACCTTGATAAAAAATAAAAGTTAACTGTATCTCACCAGTAGTGAAAAGCTACCAGCATCTCTCATCCCCTCCAATTCCAAATTGAAGAGATGAGTGTGGCTAAGAGGTTGGGGACTCCTTTCCTCTACCCAGCTCCTGCCCATAGAATGGAGGCTGTACCCTAGGCATGGTACACCAAGAATGCTGGGCCACCAAACGCCTTCACCCCAGCTCACTCATTCCATGCTGAGGTTTCATGGCAGGCTGACAGAATTGAGGGAAGAGATCAACAGTTAAACAATAATAGTTGGAGACTTCAATACACACTTTAAATCTTGGATAGAACAACTGGGCAGAAGATCAACAAGAAAATGAAAGACTTGAACAACACTCTACACAAGCTTAGCCTAGCAGGCATCTATAGAACACTCCACCCAACAACAGCAGAATACACATTCTTCTGAAGCCCACATGGAATATTCTCTAGGATAAAACACATATTGGGTCATAAAACAAACCTTAATAAACTTAAATGGATTGAA
>NW_017731911.1:1056471-1058223 GCF_001890085.2 Hipposideros armiger | reverse complement strand
ACTTTTGTGCTTCAAAGGACACCATCAAGAAAGTGAGAAGACAATCCACAGAATGGGAGAAAATTGTTGCAAGTCATATACTTGATAATGGACTTGTACCTAGAATATCTAAAGAATTATTGCAACTCAAAAATGAAAAGACAAATAGCTCAATTTAAAAATGGGCAAAGGATCTGAATAGACATTTCTCTAAAGAAGGTATGCAAATGGCCAATAAGCTCATAAAGAAATGCTCAATATCATTGGCTATCAGAGAAATGTGAGTCAAAACCTCAATGAGATACCACTTCACACCCACTAGGATGGCTATAATAATAATAAAAAATATAATAACAAGTGTTGGCAAGGATGTGGGGAAATCGGAACCCCCATACATTTGCTGGTGGGCGTATAAAATGGCGTAGCTGTTTTGGAAAGCAGTCTGGCAAGTCCTCAAATAGTTAAACAGCAAGTTACCATATGACCCCATAAGTCCAGCCCAACCCAAGATAAATGAAAACATGTCCACACAAAAGCTTGTACATGAACATTCATAGAAGCATTATTCATAATAGCTAGAACATAAAAACAACCCAAATTCTATCAACTGATAAACAGGTAAATAAAATGTGGTCTATCCATACAGTGAGATATTATGTAGCTGTAAAAAGGAATGAAGTACTAGTACAACATGGATAAGCCTTGAAAACTTTATGCTAAATAAAAGAAACCAGTCAAAAAGGACCAATATTGTATGATTCAATTTAAGTGTACTGTCTAGAATGGGCAAATCTAGAGAGACAGAAAGTAGAGTAATGCTTCCCTAGAGCTGGAGGTGATGGGGGGATTGGTAATGATAGCTAAAGGATGCTGAATTTTGTTTTGTTTCTGAGTAATGAAAATATCTATAGCTAACTGTGATGCACAACTCTATGAACATACTAAAATCCATTGAATTGTGCACTCCAAATGGATGAAGTATATGCTATGTGAATTATATCTCAACAAAGCTGTTAAAAGTACTGTTCAAGTTTTCTTCATCCTTCTGAAGACTAAAGCTGTTGGCCCAGTAGCCTTCTCGGAACCCAGCATATCCCTCTGTGGCCATTTAGATGCTGCAGATCAAACATCATGCTACTCAGCCCCCTTTGCATCCAGATGTAGCCAATCTCCCAGCCTCGACCTCACCTTCACCTCAAGGATGAATTCAGCAGTCCTTTCTGCTCCCTGGACCAGACTCCACTTCTAAAAAGTATCCTGGAACTTCAAAGATTGCATACAGCTAATCCTGCAGCTGCCACAGGACAGCTGCCAATGGAAGACCCTGGGAATGTCCTCCAACCTGGTCCGATATTGTTGCTCACTCTGAGGCTGAGTGGACACTCATCTGCAGGCTCAAAGAAACCCAAAAGGTCAGTGGAGGTTTCATCATCTCCTTAACCCAAGAAACGACTCCATGCACCTGCCTGTACGGGGCCCCCAAGGCCAGAGGAAAGACTCTGATGCCTTCCCAGGACGACCCATGAGGCACATTTCCATTTCCCCTCATTCCTGGCTACAGAAATCTCTGTTACCAGGCCATAGCCTTGGATGGGCCCTGGAGGCTGGGTCAGCTGCCTCATTGGATCCTCAGAGCCACGGAGTGTCCTTCATATGGTCCAGACCCCAATCAGGTTGAGATAGAGACAGAGATAGAGATGACAGAGATAGAAAAAGAGAGAGATGGCCGAGTGGCGCGTTGGTTAAGAACTGGCTTGGGACGCCAGAGGGCCC
>NW_017731911.1:1034493-1053116 GCF_001890085.2 Hipposideros armiger | reverse complement strand
CCCCAACCATAAAATTATTTTCGTTGCTACTCTATAACTGTAATTTTGCTACTGTTATGAATCGTAATGTAAGTATCTTTTTGTTTTCCGATGGTTATAGGCGACCCCTGTGAAAGGGTCATTCGACCCTCAAAGGGGTCGCAACCCACAGGTTGAGAACCGCTGGTCTAGAGGATGGTATAGACAGGCAACTGGGAGACAGACATGACCCAGCACAGTCCAGTCCTTTAACTCCTCTGCCTCCATACCACCCATATTTAAACTTCCAAATACCCTATTATTTGGGTATTTAACTAGCAGGAAGCAACCATCATTCATACAAATGAGGACACACTCGCCCTCTCCACAATATATTAGACACAAATCCAAGTGGTCACTGCCTCTGTCTCTAAGAAATGTTAATTCCTCTTCTAGTTCAGTCACCAAACCCACCTGTTACCTAGAATTTTCTGTTACCTAGAAACTATGTAGTTACGTCATACCCCATCAACATTTCTTAGTAAATGATTAGGGGAAAGAGGAGGGAAAATGATTTATGTACTAGGTCTGACAATTAAGTTCACGAACTTGTTACAACGATGTTGCTAACCTTTTTTGATATCAGAGGGATTATTCATTATGAATTTGTACCAACTGGACAAACAGTTTACTGTTTGGATGTGCTGAAAAGGCTGCATGAAAAAGTTAGATGACCTGAACTTTTCATCAACAATTCATGGCTCTGGCATCACGACAATGCACCAGCTCACACAGCACTGTCTGTGAGAGAGTTTTTAGCCAGTAAACAAATAACTGTATTGGAACACCATTGGAACTCCCTACTCACCTGATCTGGCTCCCAATGGCTTCTTTCTTTACCTGAAGATAAAGGAAATATTGAAAGGAAGACATTTTGATGACATTCAGGACTTCAAGGGTAATACGACGACAGCTCTGATGGCCATTCCAGAAAAAGAGTTCCAAAATTGCTGAAGGGTGGACTAGGCGCTAGCATCAGTGCATAGCTTCCCAAGGGGAGTACTTCAAAGGTGACCATAGTGATATTCAGCAATGAGGTATGTAGCACTTTTTCTAGGGTGAGTTCATGAACTTAATTGTCTGACCTCGTATACAACAAGGAAGAAAATATACACACCTGTAACTGGTCACAAGGCCTTGGCTGATATCAAAAGTTGTGTGTGTGTAAGACATAAATCATATGTGGCAGTTGTACAAATGGTACTTGGGGTTCAGATCTAGGCACTCAGGAGCCCACCCCCAGGATTTCTGTTGAGAACCAAAGTTTCTGGGCAGGCAGGGGTGCTGACAAGATAGCATTCACTGGTATAAATTAGGGAAGTGTGAGTCCATCCTCCAGGGACCTAAGTGCAGACCCCAGAAACCCAAGCCCCAAAGATCATCCAACACTGGTTACTAGTGTAGCCTCTGAAGTCAACAAGCCAACTCAAATCCAACTTGTACTACTACTTAGAGCGGTGGACTTGAGCGAGTTCCTGACCTCCCATCCTAGTGTCTCTCTTCTGTAGTAGAATATTAAATGAGATAACCAGTGTAAGCACTCCATAAATATTAGCTATTAGTATTAATAGCTGTCACTGTGAATTACTTTTTTTTTTATGTCTGAGGACAGTCCAGAAAGGACTACTTACAGTTACTTAGTTTTCAATTAATGTTCCATTCATTAAAATAGAAACAACCTAGTTATCTTTAAGCTGCTATGTTCAGTTTACAAATCTCATTAGTCTGTTTATAAATATGACAAAATACGAACAGTGACCTTCAGTTTTCTTTGATTAATGTTTATTAACTCCACTTAAAGACCCTAACTCCCTTTAAGAATCATTTGCAAACTTAATTAAATTCCCCTAAACACTTTGAACTGCGTTTATAAATTTAATATATTACATTTCCTTTGTAAACATTTCAGTTGCCTAACAAAGCAAACATGACTTTAACAAGATATAACAATATCTCCAAGTAATAAATTCTTATTAGCCTAAGAAATAAAATCTATTACTGTAGTAAAGCTCCAGTTCTCTTTAAAATCCCATTAATATTCACAAAAATGGACTCAAATTGTTTTTCTTCTTCTAACTTAAAAATCACAAGTCTAAATTCTATTACATGGTTCAAACTAGAAGCATCAAACTAATCTGTACTCTTTAACAGGTTACAATATTTGACTATTATAATATTTTAAAGATACAAATATATACAGGTTATCCCCACACTTATGAAAGTTTGATCCTTAGGGCTCAATTTGTTTTGTCATCTTTATGTTTAAACCTAAACTTTGCCAGGTTAGGAAAGGGCCCTTGAAGAAGCACATGCACCATGTCTAGTAGGCTGAGGGCGCCACCCTCAGGAAACTGCTGAACTGCAGTTTATGGCCACGATGTGATCTTTTGATCAGGGCTTCAAAACTGAGGATTGCGGATGTGGGAGCTGCAGAACCCAGGGAGCCGCAGTTGGACCCTTCTCAAGTCCATCCGTTTCACAGTTGGGGTGACCACAGGGAAACCCAAGTCCATTCCTTTCAGGTAGAATTGGCTTTGCAACCCAGGCTCTTGGGGACATTTAGCCCCTTACCCAACTTCCTATAACTTCTTTTTCAACTTTTATTGGTTGGTTTAGCTGGGGAGTTAGCATGCCCATCCCCCATGCCGATCCCCTGTCCCCAGAATTCTTCAGCTGGATTCAAGCAACCCACTCACTGTCTAAACTATGTCTTGTTGGCTTCAGCTGCATCATGAAGGTCATAGCATTTCNAACTAGTGCCACTGAATTGTACACTTATAAATGGTTAAATGGTAAATGTTTATGTTATGTATATTTTATCACAATAAAACATCTTCCCCCAAAAGGAGAAAAAACCTTAATGCTCAAAGTGAACTTTGTGCAATCGCCTTAGCAGAGACTGAAACTAATATGAAATAAGTGCCCTGAGACAAGAAGACCAACTCCAAGACCAGCAGTGTAGGCACAGTGCAGTGTGGGGGGCGGAGGGGGCAGCAGGGCTTGGCAGGAAAGGAGCCACCAAATCCCAGCTGGCACTGTCTCCGGGCCCCACTGCTTGGGGTTCCCCCCAGTTATTAGTCAGGAACCGCAGTGATACCAGAAGGCTGCTGCAGAGTGTTTATGGTCATATAGATTTGAGTTTATTTTTACATAAGCAATATCGGAAAACGTACACAGTTGTCATGTCACCATATGAGGTCATCACACTAAAACACATTCTTTTGTTAAGCCCTGAGTTTAAACAAACTGGGGACCCCTTCAGCTGATTACCTGAATCAGATGAACTTTACCAAGCTACTAAAATTGAGATTCTGCTGTTCTGAGTAGGTGAGATCAGAAAAGCCCTAGTCCCATCCCTCTTAATAGACTTCTGTCCAAAGGAGGTTTGGTTCTGTTTGGATATGTGACCCATGACAGTCATTAGGGAGAAATGACATGATTAAACAGCATATGAGAAGATGGGGTGCATCCACCTCAGCTCTGTTGCCACCTCTACTCCTGAGGTGGACAGAACCCAAGAAAGAAAAGAGATTGTGGTATGAATGCAGCTCAGGCGGAGGAGAGCAGGAGTCAAAGGCAGACCGAAAGCAGTTCTGGTTCTCTGGGGCTGGGAAAAAGAGCTCATTTCTGTTGCTTGCAGAGTCAGCCCTCGGTGCAAGCGGGGTGAGTGCCGACCAGCAAGGTGGGGCCTATTGGATGTGAGAAAAGCCTGACCACCTGCAACACCCACCAGCCTCCTTTGCCCAGATCTGTCAAACACCTTTGGGGCATAATTACCCAGGGATGTCATGAAGAAGAGTAACATATGTTAAATGTACTAAGCAACATCTCATTTTGCAGGGTGTATTTGTTAGCATAAAATTTGGCTATTGTCACAGAGATCCAAAGCTTCCTAAATTTTATTCCCATTATGGCACACAGAGAAAATGATAACAATTATAGACCTCAGTGGGTGAAAGGANCCCTCATTCCTGCCCCCCCCCATTTTCTGACATCACATTAGGCTCCTGGGCTCTTGCACAGACCCAGGGAAGAGAGCCCCAGTCCCACCTCCAAAAGCAAGAAAGAGTGAAGTTTTCCACAGCCCTGGCAAAGGTGGAATCAGATCTGATTTGGTTTTAATGAAATAAAGAAGAGTGCTATTCCAGCAAGCCTGTGTTCTGTTATATTTGCATAAAATGATTCTATCTGGAGTAGGGGAAGAGCACTGCATGATGCGGCTGGCTCAGCCACTCAATACCTTCATTTCTCCAGCCTTCAGTTTTCTCATTTGTAAAACAGAAATTAGCTTGCCATCGACCAGGGACCCTCCCAGACCCGGGCATAGCTCACTTGCCTGAGTGGAGGGCTGTGGAGCTGCTACCGGTTAAGGGTCTTAGAATCACCCTCCGAGAAGCAGCCTGTGCTTGCCCAGGCTGGTCAGCAGAGGGCGGTACCACACCGTGCAGACTGTTCCTGCCTTGCCTGCAGGACGGGCCACTCAAGGAAGCCGCCACATCTCAGGGCTGTACGGAGCGGGATGTGGTGTCCAGCATCCATCCCCCTTTCGGAGGAGCAGTCCAGATGCCTCGGCCCTCAGGTCACACCAACCTGTAGGCATAAGGTGACACGTCTCCAGGTTCTCTGCCCTTGAGGTTCCCACTCACAGATCTGAGCCCCCCTCCCCCTCAGTATTATGCCCTGTTTGGAAACCCCTGTGGTGGCTTCCACGTGGTCACAAACCCATCTTCTCCTACAGAGCACCACTGCAGCTCTGTCGGGCATCTGGGGTGTTATACGTGGTATCTGTGGCACCCAGACTCACAGCAGCTTCTCCTTCCCCAGGGGTCAAAGCCGAGAAAAGGTCAGGTTAGAAAATACTCTTCTCCATTCTCTGCGAGAGGAATGAGGACTCAGCTGAGTCCTGCAGGGGCCAGACCAGCAGACACCGCCTTCCTATCATCAAGTCCTCCCTTCTCACCACTGGTGCCAGGTCACTGTGTTACTCCCAGATGACTTTGAGGGTCCAGGTAACCCCAAGTGTGTGACTCCCACTAAACAAACCAACACTTCAGCTCCCACAGTGTTCCAGGGCCTCTCATGTCACTTAATCTTGAGAAAATGAGACAGACAACATCACCCCCATGGGAAAACAGGCTCAGGAGAGGTTAAGTGACTTGGCCAAGACCTCATGGAACTGCAGTGTGAAGGCTCAACCCCAGACCTCCCATCCCCAAAGGCCATATGATTCCTACAACATTGTCAAGTCTCTTGGTTGTGGGCACCGGGGGTTCTGGCTGTTTGCAGGAAGCAGGATGGGGCACTAGCTGCCCAGCAGAGGTTTGGATGATTCACCCTGTGGGTACAGGCTGGCATGTCTCAAGCTGTGGCTGGTGTCATGTAAGGCACAGACAGCCCTGGAGAACAGATGTCCTTTGCAGGCTGCCGATTTGCCGCAGCCCAGCCAGAAAGAAGTGTCTGTCCTTCCCTGAGACTGAGCAGGGCTCCTGGGAGGCCCTGATGACAGGACCGTTAAGGAGAAGGTGGAGGCGGGGATTGGCAGGACCCCACCAACACCTGTGAGTAGGGGAGCCGAGAGCACATTTTGCTGTTCTGGCTGTTTCCCGTGCTGGCAGCAGGTGTCAGGAACGTGGGGCTGATGCCCACCTTGTCCCCGCCTCCTTAAAGCAAGCTGGCCGGGCCACGTTTCTGCTTCCCTCACACAGGGATGTCACCCATCACCCTAGATTTGCCAAATTCATTTCCCTTCTCTGCACAAGAGACTGGGCTAGACCTTCAGGGGTCTTTATAAGGGACCAGAATGAGGAGGACAAACATCCGTAGACCAGGGTGGCCCAAGTTCAAACGGATGCCCGAGGCTGCAGGGCAAGGGGGAAGGGCAGCTCAGAGAGGGACAGAGCCTCTCTGGAGAGGGTGGGAGGGAAGGACCTAACTTACAAATAGTCAACAGAGATTTGCGCTAGGGGAAGAGGCTGAGCCAAGGCCAAAGGTGGGAGTGGAGAGCCCGGGTTCAGAACCAGGGAGATGCCTTGTGGATTACAGTGGGAGGTGCTTGAGAGCAGTTGGCAGGGATGAAACTGGGAAGGTGGGCTGGGGCTTAGGTGTGGGGAGCTTTATGGCCGACTGAGGACACCATGGGCACATACAGCTGACCAGCAGTTCAGAGTGTCAGCAAGGCAAAGCACCTAAGACCCTGAAACAGACTGCCTGGGTTCAAACCCTGTCCCAGCCAATCACAAGCTGTTTGACCTCAGGTAAGTCAGTCAGTTCCTTGGTATTTTTGTTTTCCACCCATAAAATGTGGTTAAAGTATTACCTCATGGGGCTACAGTAAGGATTAAATGAATTAAGATGTATGCAGCACGTAGCATGTACCTGGCTCACAATGGTGCTATTAATACTATATAAATAATAAGAGCATATAAATAATAAGAACATCTACCATTTAGTGAGCCCTTACAATGTGCCAGATTCTGAGCTGTCTCCCTACCTACATCATCTCTTTAATGTTCACGGGAAACCTCAGAGGCGACTTACCGTTATCACACCCATTTTACGGATGTCCTCAGTCGCAGCCAGGCCCCACCAGTCCGCCTGATGGAAAGCTTGGCTCTGCTGACCTCTAAGCCGCCCAAGGCTCCTCGGCGTCCTCTTTCTGCGGGAAGGTGGCGGGGAGACAGGAGGGACCTGGGCCTGCAGAGTGTGTGCTTTACGGAGCATGGGGACCCTGGCCCAGCTTTGTGTGCCTGGGACTGGGTGGGAGGGAGGTGGGGTAGGTTCATTCCCCACCCTCCTCCCCTCACCCACACCCAGGCGACTTGGGTTTTTTAGGCGACACATCAATGCTGCCTGTAAAAAATAGAGCTGGGTGAAAGGAGTGAAGCCCTTAACAGTACAAACGTGTCCCTCGCCACTCCCGACTCTGGCGGGCGCCCCGCGCACAGACAGAAGTTGTGTACACAGGATTTTAGTGTTTCCTCTCCGGCTCCAGCCCCAATTTGAGGGCCTGTAAAAGCTTGAATGGCGTCCAGTGAGACGTGGTTTGCCTGAGCTCGGCTCCGGCGCAGCCAGAGCAGCCCACACAGGGCCGGGCGCCGCGGGGAAGCTAAGGGCAGGGGCGCCCCCAACCCATGGCCGCGCTCACGGTGGGGGTGGGTGAGATTGCGTGACCCCGGTCTTCCCCTTGGGCCCCGAGGAAGACAGGGTGGGCTGGAAACCTCTCACACTTCATCGGGTGGGGTGGGGCGCTCCCCGTGGCTGCGGGCTGGTCCAGACGCCTTTTCGGAGTCCTGTACCCCCGCGAAGGGAGGCGTTTCTAGTCCCGGCTTTTAAACATGCCCCAGCACCTCCGCCCCTGTCTGAAATCACCCACTCTCTGTTCCTTGACTAGCTGTGTGACTCTACACAGCTCGCCCTCTTTGGGTCCCAGTTTCCTCGTCTGTACAAAGGGGTTGTGGGGCTCCATCTCAGCCCCTGCTGCCGCCAGCGTCACCTCCAGCTCCAGCATCTTGGAGTCTGAGGAGACTGTGAGCAGCCCGGGCTGCAGGCAAGGTTCTCCCGGAGGGAGGGAGGTCGGGCTTTCCTCCAAAGGCTGTGACCTGCACAATCAGTCAGTAATGGGAGGACTGTGTTTCAGGGCCAGTAAGAGAGACCCAAGGGAACCCTACTCTGGGAGGACTGGTCAGGGCCTTCTAGAGGTCATTCACACCCTGAGCACAGCTGCCTCTGTGGACTTAGCTCAGGCCACACAGGGCCTGGGCCTCACACAGTGAAGTCCTGGTAGCCACATTTGACCTACACTTCACTATTACTGCTCAGCAATTCCAGAATCCAAAAGCTCTAAAGACTAAACGCGTGCGCCCATGCATGTGTGTCTTATTTGGGGGTAAATCTGACCTGAACAGAACTCATTTGGTGCCTTGGACTGACAGTTAATCTTAGTCTGTGTTTATCCCATTTACTGGGACTCATACATTGCACTGATGAATATTTAATATTAATGTGTTTGATTGCAAGGGACTGCTGCCCACCCTACTGGTGGGGAGGGTTACATCATAAACACCATAGCACTATATTACTTTTCTAACTCCCCTAAAAATTAAAAATAAAGAAAAAAACCTTAAAAACTCCCTGGCCCCAAGGGTTTCAGATTTAAAAAAAAAACAAAAACGGTGAATCAGTGAAAACCACAAAACAGAGATGGAGAGAGAAATGGCAGTGGCAATGATTCTACGATACATTCCACACTGTGACACAACCATCTCAGTTCCTGGAGGCCAACATATTGGGAGCATCTTGTAGATACAAGAGTGACTTTGGTGTTTAAATATATGGATGCTTAGGAAGTCCAAACCACAGTAATCAGACAAGAAAGGAAATAAAAGGCATTCACATTGGAAAGGAAGAAGTAAAGCTGTCATTATTTGCAGATGACATGATACTATATATAGAAAACCCTAAAGTTTCCACCAAAAGAAACCATTAGAACTGACAAATGAATTCAGTAAAGTAGCAGGATACAAAACTAATATTCAGAAATTAGTTACATTTTTATATACCACTAATGAACTATCAGAAAAAGAAATTAGGAAAACAATCCCATTTACAATCGCATAAAACAAATGCCTGGGAATAAATTTAACCAAGGAGATAAAAGCCCGTACTCAAAAAGTTATAAGACATTGAAGAGAGAAATTAAAGAAGATACAATGAATGGAAGCATATACTGTGTTCATGGATAGGAAGAATTAACATCACTAAAATGTTCATACTACCCAAAACAATCTATAGATTCAATGCAATCTGTATCAAAATACCAATGACAGAACTAGAATAAATAATCCTAAAATTTATATGAAACCACAAAAGACCCTGAATAGCCAAAGCAATCTTCAGAAAGAAGAACGGAGTTGGAAGTATCAGGCTACCTGATAACAAAATATACTGCAAGACTATAGTACTCAAAACAGCATGGTACTAGTATAAAAATAGACACATAGATCAATGGAACAGAATGAAAAGCCCACAAATAAACCCATGCCTATATGGTCAATTAATCTATGATAAAAGAGGCAAGAAAGTACAATGGAATAAAGATAGTCTCTTCAATGAATGGTGCTGGGAAAACTGGTCAGATATATGCAAAAAAAATGAAACTAGACCACTTTCTTACACCATATCAAGAATAAACTCAAAATGGATAAGAGAGTTAAATGTAAGACCCGACACCATAAAACTCCTAGAAGAAAGCATAGGCGGGCTGGCCGAGTGGCATGTTGGTTAAGAACTGGCTTGGGATACCAGAGGGACCTGGTTCGGATCCCACATATGAGGGCCAGTGACACTGCCCTCTACAGTTAAGATNCTCCACAACTAGATTGAAGAACAAAACGACAGCAACTTGTCTGTTCCCCTTCCCCCGATTTCCCCAATAAAATCTTGAGAGAGAGAGAGAGAGAGAGAGAGGGAGAGAGAGGGAGGGAGGGAGGGAGGTTTGCCAAGGGTAGGCATGCACAGAGAGGCTGACAATTCTGGCCTGAAGCGGAGTCTCCAGCAGAAACGACTTTGCCTGAAGTCAGTGGAGCTCAAGCTCCAGTGCTCTCACTTTTACTGGCTCTTCCCAAGTCCACCGTAGTCTGAAACTATACTTCGTATGATTCCTATTTTATTTTAATTTGTTAAGGTGTGTTTAATTGCCCGGAATGTGGTCTCTCTTGGTGTCAGTCTGGACACCAAAACGCTATAGACTTAATAGCTTAAACAACAGAAATTTATTTTCTCACAGTTCTGGAGACTGGAAATCCAGATAAAACTGCCAGCAGGATAGGGGTCTGGCGTGGGCTCTCCCCTGGGCCTGCAAATGGCCCTCTTTTCATTGTGTGCCCACATGCTGTCTCTTCTTATAAGGACACTAATTGCATCAGATCAGGGCTCCACCATTAAGACCTCATTTAACTTTAATAACTTCCTTAGAGACCCCATATCTTAACACAGCCACACTGAGGGTTCGGGTTTCAACACATGAATTTTGGGGGGAACACAGACACCTGGTGTTTTGTGTGAGCTCGAGGAGAATGTGTGTTCTGAGATCAAGAGATGGATGAAGTGGTCTATAGATGTCAATTAGATCCAGACAGTTGATGGTGCTGTTCAGTTCAACTGTGTAATTACTCATTTTCTGCCCTCTGCATCTGTCGGTTTGCTCAGCTTTTTCTTGTTGTGAGGATGAGAGTCACGACTTCTAAGCTCTTTACTTGTTGGAGCTGAAATCCCCTGGTTTGCTTTTTTTTCCGAAACAGAGGGAATTACAAATAGGTGGTGTCTACACTTAGCCCCTCCCAGTCCCTTGGGGTTCTATGTGGCTGCAAGTCTTCATCCATGGATGCTGGAGAGGGAAGAGGGGGCCTTTGGATTGTAGAAAATAAAGATGGGATGGAAATAAGGACAGAGAAGGAGACAGAAGTTTCTAAAGGGCTCTTGAGTCTTGTGGCCTCAGTACCAGGGACAGAGGGCAGCCGGGGTTCCCACATGGCATTCTGAAAAAGGATGTACAAACTCAGAGAGACGCTGGGTCATAAGCATGAGGAGCTCTGGGGCCTTATGTTCAGTATGCAGGTTGGATGCCAACCAGTCAGAACTCACAGGGCATTTCCATGGTGTATAGGCTCAGGCAGATAGAATATTCAGCTCCGAAACTGTGCCTACCAGCCACAAAAATCTCTACCAGGCACTGTGCCAAGCTCCTTGCAAATGTTGTTAATCTTACGATTAACCTGTAAAGACGCATGAGATCCCTTACTTCACAGGTAAGAAAACTAAGGCCCGAAGCGGGAAAGGTGACATCCAAGCCACACTGCCGATGACTCTACAGGCCAGGATTCACTTCACAGGTGAGGCAACAGAGGCTCAGGGAGGTGACATTACTTGCACAAGACCACACAGATGGCAAAGCCTTGGGATCTGAATCAATGATAATCTGAATGGCATAAAACCTTGCACAGATAGTCCCCTGCCTGACCCAAGGTTGGCGCTTTGAGTCTCACCAACCCCAGGGGCTCAGGCAGGCCCTGGGAAGGACCATGGCTCTGCAGAAATCAGAAAACCATAGGAAGGGCTTTCCCAGACACAGGCCTTAATCATACAGCAATGGCCAGACAGTCTGGAGAGATCCTGTTCCTGCTATAGAGATCCAGGTGTCCCAAGCCAAAAGGTTGTTAGGCCCAGGCTGGCATTTGCGACCAGAGCTCCAGTAGTCAGGCAGCCTATTAAGAATCCCAAACTTTGATAGTAAATGTAATGTTATGTGTTTTTTTAACCACAGTAATAATAAAGAGAGAATCTTAAACTTCATTGCAGCATTATCAAGAAACAGCAAAAAAAAAAACCCTGGAAATTACCTAAATGTCCTATAATAGCCAATGTTCCTTGGGTTCTTGCTCAATGCCAGGCAATATTCTGAAAACTTTATGTGCATTATCTCATTTAATTCTCATAACATCCTAATGAAGTAGGTACTATTATTATCTCCATTTTACAAATGGGTAAAAAGAGGAGGTTAAGCAACTGTCCCAAGGTCACACAGCTAGTCTGTGGTAGAGCTGGGATTTGTAGTCTCGTTCAAGAAGCTGTTATCCTAAACACTGTGTCAGTTGTTTCAGTAGGAGTTGATTATAGTTGGTACCTTAATTTTTAAACTCTTGGACCTGTTTTTGTCTTCCATAAAGTGGGAGAAATCCAGTTACAAGAGAGCATATTGTAGTATTTTATTTGGGGGAGGTGCAGCTATTCAGGAGCACAGTCTTACTTAGTCAAATGTAGTATGGACAAACGTATGATCTCTGGCAAAGCAATTTCACTCCTGGGTATGTATTTTTATTGCAGAGAACTTCTCACATAGGTATAAAAAGGGGGCGATGTATAAGAATATTTATCACAGCATGTTGGGCAGCACTCTGGGTGTCAACCCTGGGGGAGAGGACAGGTGCAACGTGGCTGTTGTACATCCCATGAAGCACTATGCAGCAGTTAGAAGTGACAGACCTGGTGTCAATGCCAGAAGATGGATTTATCTTAAAATCAAAGAGCTGAACACAAAAAGCAGATGAGAAAATGAGATCTGTGTCAGTCAGTGTCCAATCAGCCAAATGGAAACCACCATAAACAATGTAAACAGAGGGAATTAACACAGAGCATTAGTGATAAAGGAGTTGGAATTGCCGACTAAATGCGGAGCTAAAGTGGAAGGTGAGGCTACCTACGGTGTTGTCCCTGCAGGAAGCAAAAAGAAAGCAGTGTTACCAAGAGCCCACACTCACCAGCTGTTGCTGCTGTTGTCACTGATACCATTGCTACAGGGAGAGTTGCTTCTAGATATCCTACCCCCAAAAAAGTTTCTCCTATCTCTGCTTTCCAATCTCCTGTCATTGGCAGAACCTAACAGGAAGAAAGGCAAGAAATGAATATAGTTTTCAGACTTGGAACCCCCACAGTCTAAAGCAGCGGTTCTCAACCTTCCTAATGCCGCGACCCCTTAATACAGTNCTCCTAACAGGGGAGTTGAAAGAAAGGACTTTTTCTGGTTACCAGCCCCTGTATTTCTCCTTTTTCCTCACCTGGGGTACATGGCCCCCAAATCAGTCCTGTCCCCAGAAGTTGTTCCCCATTAGTTCTAACCTGCAACGGGAGGCCTGATGTAAGCCGCCCTACACCCTGGGCCCTGAAGCAGGAGACTTTTGCATACTTTTGCATCTTCAACATCCACAGACTTATCTCCCCAAACACAAACCTGTACAAAGCATTCCTCTGCCAAGAAATTCTACCTACCAGCTTCCCTCAGATGGGTTACTTCTTTCTATAAGAATTTACTTCAAAGTGTGTACTGTGTAGTTCTAAAGAAATAGTTTGTGTTAAGCATGTGTTTTCATTCATAAACTGATTTTTACTCTCAAACTAAATGCATTTGTGTGTTTTCAGAACAGGTTTAAAATTTTTTTTTTCCCCTATAGCTGAACTGTCCTCATGGAAATCCTTCCCCCAACCTTTGCAGCGCCATCTACTGGCAGAATGGCAGCAAACGTGCAAAACAAAACAAAACAAAACAATCTGAGACTGCATTCTGATTCCTTTCCCAAGCCCCCAAACCCTTCCCACCCTGGATTCAGCCTACCTCTGCAGATTTCAATCCCTTTTCTCCTTACCAGGCACCACCCACTTCCATGACTAAACCCATCTCAATTGTCCTGCATCCACCATGGAGGAGAGTCTGTGCCCTCCTTTGCTCTCTTTCTACATACCTTTGTTACTGTGAGTGACACAACACCATTGTAATTATTTGTTTACACATCTTTCCTCCCAGAGATGGTGAACTCTGAAGACGAGGGTCAATCCTTTTTCTATTTGTATGTGCTTCAGCTTCCAGCACCGCCTGTATTCTAAAAGTAGACAATTAAATAAATAAAATCCCTGCGCTTTGGTTATATTCTGAATATTAACCCTGGGCTTCCTCTTTGGATTCTATATGGAAGTCTATTCTCTTCAAGTAACCTGTGAAGTCCCTGCTATAAGGAAAGGGCTTGCTCAGTTTCCTATTAAGCAATGTTTATTAAGCACCTACTATGTGCTTGTATCAGTTAGCTATCACCACAATCATGCTGTGTAAAAACTACCCACAAAATCCTAGAGGCATACAACCATGAGCGTTTATTTCTCACTTGTCTTTGGGTTGGCTGGGGGTATTACAAGGTGCTATTAAAGGCCTCGCTTTTCATATGAGGAAACCGGAGAGATAGAGAACTAAATAGTCCAAATTTGCACAGTTGATAAACAGCAGAGCCAGAATGAAAACCCAGCAAGCCTGGCTCAAGTCTGGATTCTTAACCATGAGGTGTCACTGCCTCTTTGCTATAGACTGAATGCTCATGTCCTCTCCCCACAAATTCATATGTTGAGACTTAATCCCCAGTGTGATGGTGTTTGGAGTGGGAGAATTAGGAGGTGATTAGGCCAGGAGGGTGGGTGGAGCCCTCATGAATGGGATTAGTGCCCTCATAAAAGGGACCCCAGAGAGCTCTCTTATCCCTTCCATCACATGAGAACACCGGAAAAAGACGGCCATCTGTGCAAATCTGCCAGTGTCTTGATCTTGAACTTCTCAGCCTCTGAAACTGCGAGAAACAAATGTCTGTTTCTTATAAGGTGCCCAGTGTATGGTATCTTGTTACAGCAGCCCGGTGCACTAAGACACTCCATCTTGGACAGCATCCCACATCTGTGCATAAAGAGTTTGCTCAGTTTGAAAACCACAGCCTAGTATTCCAATGAGTGGTGTTAATATACCATAATTATTTAGCCAGTCCCTACTGATGTGCACTTACGCTGTTTCCAAGCTTTTGCTATTACAAACAATGTTGCATGAATAATTTGTGCCCAAGTCATTCTGCATTCATCTGCAGGGAAATTTTCTAGAAGTGGAATTGCTGGATCAAAGTGAGGTGTTGTAGGATTTTGATGGATATTGCTAAATTGCTTGCCAATGACCTACAGAGTACCAATTTCCCCACACTTTTCCCCACACGATGTGTTAGCAAGCTTTCTGATCTTTAACAGCATGATGGATAAAAAATAGTATCTCACTCTTGTTTTAATTTGCATCATTTTTATTATGCATAGGGTTAAAAAATAGTGTTACCTCATGGGGTTGCTGTGAAGATTAAATGAACTAAAACAATTAATACCTATCAAGTTCTTAGAAGAGTACCCAGTACATAGTAAGCACTTTAAAAATGCTCATTGTTATTACCATTATATATTATTAAGAGGGCATGAGGGATAGAGCAAGGCACAGAGCAGTATGTATGATATGCTACTATTTGTGCAAAAAGAAGGAAGCAAGGATGTAGGATAGAACACACACACACACACACACACACACAGAGGGTGCAAAAAAATGTATACACATTTTAAGAAAGGAAAAAATCTGATTAAAATTGCAATACTCACTATATACCGATAACAAAAGACGAATACAAGTCATGTGTATACATTTTTTGGCACCCCTAGTGTATATATCCTGTATATACACACATACACCCATACACACGTGTATATATACTTGCATGTGTGTATAACATTTCTCAGAAAAGATATACAGAAGTAGAAAATATTAATACATTCAAGGAAGGAACAGGGTGCTGGTGGCAGGAATAAGAAGAGGTTTTCATTGCATTCCCTTTGTATCTAGTAGTTCTGAACCATGTGTTTGTATCATTTATTCTCAAATAGGCTGTTTCAAGTTACTGGCACTTCCTGAAGGAAGGCTACACATGCAAGGAGAAGGCTTCTAGCCCCATAGCTTTAGCCCCTAGTCCCCAGGAGGCGGCACAGTCTGGTTTGCCACTTTCCCACCCTTGCCTCTTGAGGGCACCAGACTCAGCCCCAATGGTAGCTCACAGAACGGCTGCATTTGCTACAAGCTGAGGAATGGGAAGGGCTGGTGTTCATCCGTCCCCATTTCGTCATGCTTTCCAAACCCTATCACTCCATCTAGCTCCCTTAAAGCAGGAGGGTGAAGGACATGCAAAAAGAAAGGAGCCTGAAGCCTTTGCTGCCACGGAGAGGCCCATGAGGTAATAGAAAGAATTCCTGGACTTGCGTGCCCTCATCCAGCCTCAGTGATGTCGCTGACCTGCTGGGGAGGCAAGACCCATCACCTCCTTGAACCTTAGTTTCCTTAGAGTAAAAAGGGGTTACTGACACCTANAAAAAAAAAAAGAAAGCATAAGCAGTAAACTCTCTGACATTGCTTCTCATAATATTTTATTTGCTATGTCTCCTCGGGCAAGGGAAATAAAAAAATAAATAAACATATGGTACTACATCAAACTAAAAGGTTTTTGCACAGCAAAAGAAACCATCAACAAAACGAAAAGACAATCTACTGAACGGGAGAAGATATTAGCCAATGATACATTCCATAAGGGGTTAATATCCAAAGTACATAATGAACTCATACAACTCAACACCAAAAAGACAAGCAATCCAATAAAAAAAAATGGACAGAGGACATGAGTAGATATTTCTTAAAAGAGGACATACAGAAGGTCAATAAATATATGAAAAGATGCTCAACATCACTAATCATCAGAGAAATGCAATTAAAAGCACAAAAATCACCTCGCACTTGTCAGAATGGCTATCATCAATAAATCAACAAACAACGAAGGTTGGTGAGGATGCGGATAAAAGGAAACCCTTATGCAATATTGATGGGATTGCAAATTGGTGCAGCCACTATGGAAAATAGTATGGAAATTCCTCAAAAAATTAAAAATAGAACTACCTCATGACCTAGCAATTCCACTTCTGGGTATTTAACTGAAAAAATCTAAAACACCAATTCAAAAAGATATATGCACCCCTATATTCATTGCAGCATTATTTACAATAGCCAAGATATGGAAGCAACCTAAGTGTCCATCGATAGACCATTGGACAAAGAAGATGTGGTACATATATACAATGGAAGAGTACTTGGTCATAAAAAAAGAATAAAATATTACCATTTGCGACAACATGGATGGACCTAGAGGGTATTATTCTTAGTGAAATAAGTCAGAAAGAGAAAGACAAATACCATATTATCTCACTTATTTGTGGAATCTAAAAAACAAAATAAACAAACAAAGCAGAAACAAACTCACAGATACAGAGAACAAACTGATGGCTGCCAGGTAGTAGGGGGGTTGAGGACTAGGTGAAAAAAGTGAAAGGATTAAGAAGTACAAATTGGGAGTTACAAAATAGTCATGGGAATACAGCATAGGGAATATAGTGAATAATATTTTAATAACCATGTATGGTGTCAGGTGGGTACTAGACTTATGGGGGATCACATTGTAAGTTAGATAAATGTCTAACCACTATGCTGTACACTTGAAACTAATATAATATTGAATGTTAACTGTTACTGAAAAAAAATTTGTTTTACTAAATAAATGAATGCTGACAGACAATATAGCCCCTACAAGGTGGCTGAAGGGAATATTTTGTTTTGTTTCCTTTTGTTTTCATTTTGAAATAATTATATATTCACAGGAAGGTGCAAAGAAACCTACAGGAAGGTCCCATGCAGCCTTCACACGGCCTCCCCCAATGTCAATGTCTTTCATTTCCATAGTGCAACATCAAAACCAGGAAACTGACATCTGTATGATTTTTAGAATGTATTCAGATTATACCAGTTATGTATGCACTTATTTGTGTTGTGTAGCTCTTTGCATTTTAGCATATGTGTAGCTTGTGTAAAATTTGTCTTTGGTGCTCTTAATAGGGTCTTCTACAGAGCAAAAGTTTTTCATTTTAATGAGGTTCAATTTATCAATTTTTCCTTTTGTGGATATGCCTAGGCCTAGATCCCAAAGACTTTATTCTATGCTTTCTCAAGTTTTATGAGTCCATTTAAATCCATGATCCATTTTAGTTAATTTTTGTGTAAGGTGTGATGTTAAGTCAAGGTTCTTTTTTTGCCTATGGGTATCAAATGACTGAAGGGATTATAAGAACCATTTTACCATACCCAGTGTTTGCCTTGGGAGTACCACTTTTAGATTAAGTAAAGAAGTCAGGGAGAAATGAGATGACTTTCCCAAGGTTACTGTGGCCATCATGAGTGCCGCTCAATAAACATTTCCCGCTCTCTTGTCTTCCAGGTACGTGGAAGGGTCACACCTCTGTGTTTCCTCATGGTTGGGCAGGGCCATGTGACTGGTCTTCAGTGAGTTGTGAGCAGAAATCATACTGGTCTCTCCCAGCTCAGAGCACTTAAATGCTGTTGCAAGACACTCCAGATCTCTTTTCTCCCCCTGTCACAGCAACCAGCAAGTTCAAACTGGTAGTCGCTCCATCATCCTGGGTCCCAGAGTGGGGAGAAATGGAATGGAGCCCCCGGTGGACTCATGATGGACATTTAGAATGAACAAGAAATAAACTTGTGTTTAAGCTATTAACACTTTCAGGGCCATTTGTTACCACAGCATGACCGGCCTATCCTGACTGATACAGCCACCAAGCTGAACTTTGGGAGAATCCAGGTCCCCTCACTCTAGGATAAGTGCACTATGCTCGGCACTTTCATAGGATCTTCCCGTCTGTTCTCAAGAGCCCTCATGGCTCACTATCACTTGCCATATGAGGGGACAAAGCAAGAGAGTTTAGATGGCTCTATATGAGTCCTCTCTGATACTAAATCACCAGACTCCAAGCAGCAGTTATCCCCAGGCCTCCTGCACCAGCTCGGCTCAGAAAAAGCCTGCAGAAATTTGGCAATGGTTCTTGTGTCGAATGACCCAGGGAGACTTCCCCACTCTGCTTAGCACTAGTCACTGCTCCCAACCCAGCAGCTGGATCTACTTCTAAGGGCCCCTAAAAGAGGGATGGGGACAAACTGGGAGCCACTGAAGAGCAGTCCACTGAGCAGGGGACACAGTGGACTTCATAATGTCAAATTCAGGAGGCAGGGTTTCTGAATTCTTGCCATGTCACCAGGAGCTCCATTTCAGAAACACACACACACACACACACACACACACACACACACACACACACACACA
>NW_017731911.1:1010541-1027976 GCF_001890085.2 Hipposideros armiger | reverse complement strand
ATGGAACAGGCCCCAAACCTCTATGTTGTGGTTTAGAAGCAGGAGGGATATCTCAGCTGCAGAGGTTTCCCCCAAAGAAGTGAGGTACCCCAGCCTCACGCCAGGCTTCCCAACCCCAGTACTGGTGCCAGAAAGAGGAGCCTCCACAACATCTAGCTGTGAAAAACAGTGGGTTTCCGACTATCCGTTTGGGACTGAAGACTTCAGGAAAACCCAGGCGTCCTCTTAAAGGGCCTGCACACAGACTCTCTCGCTCTCAGGCACTTAACCTTGGGCTCCAGTGGAGGGACAGTGACTTAAGGGGCATCAGAGACATATGGGGGGCTGACTGAGTTATGTGGCTTCAGGACGAGAGCTGGAGGACAGTCAGCATTTTCCCTGTGTGGGGTCCTTCTCCTGGGCAGCCTGCAGGCAGGCGCCATCTTTCCTATGTTGAGCCCGCCCCCCTATGCTTTCAGTCAAATCTGAATCAGATTAACCTGGTGAGATAGGCCCCGTGCTGCTGACTCACTGGTACCTAATCCCACCCAACTCCCCCAACACCTGAGGCACTTTCTCTCAAGCAGTCAAGCCACCCACACTGCACTCTCTCTTGTAAAACTTTCAGAGTCCGTGGGCCTTAGGCTGGCAGCAACTGGCCTCGGTGTGCTCTGAGACTTTTGCTGAGTAGCTTCAGGCTCAGTACTGGCACCAAACCATAGTCTACATTAACCTATTGACCACAATTCTTCCCACTCTAGTGACTCCCTGAGACCCTGCCTCACCCAAATTGTATACTGCATGAGGCTTTATCAGTGTCTGAACCTTAAGAGAGCTGGCAGATGGCAGCAGGCCTTGGGGTGCCCTGACATTTTGTGAAGCTACCCGAGATCCAGTACTGGTGGCAGCCATACCTTGGTTCCCAGTGTGGCCTCTCCCACATGCCTCCAAGGTTAGTACAGACAGCAAACAACTGCAGATATTTTGTAGCTCTTACCAGGTGGTCCCTGGTCACAGGCAGTGGGTGACATGGTCCTGCACCAGAGCCCCTCCCAAGAGACCCCAGAGCCGGGCCGGCCGAGTGGCGCGATGGTTAAGAACTCGCTTGGGATGCCAGAGGGCCCCGGTTCGGATCCCACATATGAGGGCCAGTGACACTGCCCTCCGCAGCTGAGATGCTGAACAACAGCTCAACCTGGAGCTGGGCTGCCATGAGTCGCCGGCGACGGCGTGGGCTGCAGTCCCTGTGGCAGTGGATTGCCATGGGCTACAGTGTGTGGCCAGCAGCCAGCGTGAGCGGCCGTCCAGAAGCCGGCGACTGATCTGCCTCGCCAGAGAAGAGCGCAATGATGGTGCCAACTTGGGTCAGTGAAGCAATGTCCTCCACAACTAGATTGAAGAACAAAACGACAGCAACTTGTCTGTTCCCCTTCCCCCAACTCCCCAGCACTGTTCCCATCCCCCCAATTCCCCAATAAAAAATCTTAAAAAAAAAAAAGAGACCCCAGAGCCAATATACTTGAAGGATGGCTTCAAACCACAGCAGAGCACCACCCAATTAGCCCCATAAGTGGCACACCCAAAGGACTGTCTCAACAGACACCAGTGCCCACTGGGGCAAATCCCACTCAGTGGGGTAGTCTCCCTCCACAGCACCCTGTAAGCTGTGGATGTGGCCAAACCCCACAGCCACTCAGCCTGAGGGTCAATCCCACCCACTGATGTGCCAATAGCAAACAAGGCTCAATTATAACAGGAGGGCACACACAACCCACACAAGGGACACTCCTAGAGCACCTGGTGCAGATGATCAGGGAGACTGTGCCACTGGGCCTCATGGGACACCTACTACATAAGGCCACCCGGCCAAGAATGGGGGAAGTAGCAGATCTATCTAATACATAGAAACAAACAGAAATTCAGCCAAAAAGAGGAAGCAAAGGAATACTCCTAAATGAAAGAACAGGAGAAACTCCAAAAAAAGAACAAAACAAAATGGAGGCAAGCAACCTACCAGAGACAGCATTCAAAACAATGTTTATAAAGATACTCAAGGAACTTAGTGAGAACTTCAACAAAAAGATAGCAAGCATAAACAAGGCATAAAAACCATTTAAAAAATAACAGTCATAAGTGAAGAATACAATAACTGAAATGAAAAACACACTAGAAGGAATCACCAACAGACTAGATGAAGCAGAGGGTCAAATAAGTAATTTGGAAGACAAAGTAGCAGAAAACACCCAATTGGAACAGCAAAAACAAAAAAAGGAGTCCAAAAAAATGAGGATAGCTTAAGAGACCTCTGGGACAACATCAAACGTAAAATAAAACGGCTCACGAAAAAATAAACAAACAAACAAATAAATAAATAAATAAAATAGAGTAATCAGGGAAGGCCTCACTTAAGAAGGTGGCATTTGATCAAAGAACTGAAGATGAGGGAACAAGCCACATTTGAGAGTAGAGTCTTCTAGGCAGGGGAAACAGCTGACGCAAAGGCCTAGAGGCAGGCTGGCTCCGGTGTGTCAAGGAGCCACAAAGAGGACAGCAGTAGGCAGTGAGGTCAGAGAGGTCACAGCAGGGGGTGCACGCTTTGGAGGCCGCTGTAAGAATTTGGCTTTACTCTGAGTGGGAGCTCGCCATCTCTGGGATGCAGATAGACATTTGGATATCAACAGCCTACAAAGGGCATGACGCCCTGAGTAAGGAAGAAGAGAGAAGAACAGAGACCCAAGGACCAAGCCCCAGGGCATGCCAACAAGCAAAGGAGGTTGAGGAGGCGCAGCCAGAGGTAGGAGGCAACCCAGAGAGGCTGAACTCTAGTTCAGGGAGGGGGGATGGGCTGCGCCAAATGTGCTGACAGGTCAAGTGTGATGAGGACTAAGGATGACCATGAACTTAGCATCATGGACATCCTGAAGGAGAAGGGCTGGAAGACGCCAGCCCTGGAAAGGACTTTGAACATTGAGGGTGGGCGCTGGGACAAGCCCCTCAGGAAGGGAAGTGGAAAGAACCACTGAAAACAAGGAGCAAGAGGGCAGCAGCTGACAGACCCTGACAAGCAGTTACAGCGGGCAGCTGGGTTTCTCCAGAGAACAATGGAGTACCCTGTGTCCTTGAGCTCCCGAGGAGGCGCCTCTCACCAGGGCCAGGAGGAAAGCGGATCCCTACGTTAATTAAGTCTCATCAACAGCAAGTAGCTGCTTGCCAAGCTGATCCAGGCTCTGCCTCTGAGGAAGCATCCGGGCAGCAGGGACAGGCGCTGGCTCCTTGGGAAAGTGCTCAAACCAGGAGGAGGAAATGAGCCCCTGACCAAGGGCCCCGCCACAGGAAGGTCACAGCCCTGGGAGGGGCCAGAGGGCTTGGGGAGAGACAGGCTAGCTGAGGCCAGTCCTGAGTGAGAAAAGCAGATGGAATGAAATGCCTCTCACTTCCCACTGTGGGTGATGCCTGGTGGGGCAGGGCAGCCTTAAAATGGTGAATTTAGAGTAGAAATTAAGCAGATTTTTAACTCAGCCTGGTTTTGAGTGATATTTCCTAGAAAGATGGAATTATGTAGTTGGAAGGGGCTTCAGTCCCATGTCCTCCGACCACATATTTTATAAATGGAGAAACTGAGGCTCAGAGAGGGCAGTGATTTGCTCTGGGTCACACAGCCAGTGAGTGGCAGGGCTGAGAACCAACGTCCTCGTCCCTGACACCTGTGATAACCTGCATGCCAGGGGCTGCCTGGGAAATGTTGCTGCCAGTTGAATCCTTACACTAAGGACACCAGGCTTTTGAGGGGAAGCAAGACCCAAGAGAGGCAAAACGGGCTCTGGCAGAGGAGGGAGAAGAACAGAGAGCAGCCTGGCTGCAAGCAGGATTACCTCCACCTTGTCGTGCGGGTAAAGCGCTGTCACTTCAATCCTGTGCACAGCTTTGGACTGGGGAAACTCAGCCCTCACTGGTTCCCTCTGTGCATTCCATCCGGCTCCCGCTCCTGATTCAGTTCACACTGCAAACGCTCCTCTACTTAATACCTTTTTCCCTTACCTGAATTTCCCTCACCTGAACCTGCGGGCTGGAGTGGGATGGGCAGGACCCTCACCCTGCAACCCCTCACCAGGGCAGAGAAGCCAAGGTGCCCTTCTGACCCAGGCCAGCAGCACTATGCATCGCTTTGGGTCCTGAGGGCTGTCCATGCAGCCAGAGGTGCACAGCACTCTCCAGGAATGTACAACTGAGCCAGGAAGGTGGATGGACAGGCAGGTAATAGTAACATGTGGAAAATAGGGGGTGTCCTGGGAGACCCAAGGTGCATGGTGTTTGGACAAAGGTTAAAGGACTTTTAGTTGAAAGGCAGGTCTGGGGTCTGGTGAGGTGACCTGTACCCAGATTAGAAGGATGAACACTCATTTACTTGTAGTTTCTCTAGGGATGCTCTATTGTTTTTGCTTTAACAACTCCGAAAGGTCTTTGCACCTTTAAATAATTATCTGGCTCAAAAGATAACCCCTCAGGCAGTGAAATATAGCCATTCTAGTAAGAACAAGGCTCAGGCTCTATGTGAGCTCCTGTGGGGAGTTGTAATCTAAGCCCTGAGCCTGGCAAACAGGCAGGACAAGGAAGTTTGGAGCACAGGAAATCACTGTGAGGGGCCTTGAGTCACAGAGCCCCTGTCTACTTGTACTCAAGAGGGGCACACACAGAGTTGAAGGTCAGGCCAAGCTAGACCCCAGGGCTTCCAGGTTCCCAGGGGGGCCCATGTTCTCCCCTAGTCACAGGAGCCTGGACCCTGGGTATTTCCTCACTGTCCCTTCCCACATCCCTTCCTGTGGGAGAAGAGAGCTGCAGCAGAGACCCTTTGCGAAGGGGGTTGAGCCCAGAGAGCACGTACCCCACTTGTCCCCAGCAGGTCTGCCTGCTAGATAGGGGTCTCTATGGGAAGTGCTGACAAGGAAAGGCAGGGAGGGGGCAGTGGTTCAGAACAGCCTGTCCAGCTCCCTGGAGGAGCAGGACAGGGAGCACCTGTGAGGCTGCCAAAAGGGGGCCAGGGCCTCTCAGGCAACTGCTCCCCTCAAGCTTGGCTGCTGTCCAGTCCTGTCCTCAAAGCCAGGGAAGGCAGCCCTGACAGATGTCACCAACACTGAGCTGTCAGTCATTTCAGCGGGGCCCCACAGCACAGCAGGGCCACATGTCCTGTGAGGGTTAAAGGACAAGGCTCTCCCTTGCTTTCCCCCAGGGAAGACCGCTGACCACCCCTCTTGGCTGCTTTCCACACGGCTTCATCTCACAGGGCTTCAGCCTCTGCCTTCAGTATGGAAACCAAGCAGACCAGAGCCCTCCTAGTGCCTGGGGCAACTGTGTGGGTAAGAAAATCCTGGCCTATCTAAAATCCAAACATCTAGTGGCTCCGTACACTAACAGTTCTCAAGCTGTGTTTCAGGGACCCTCCTTGGTGTCCCATGAGAGATCGGGGCATGAAGTAAACAATAAGTGCCCTCCAACAGATGAGTGGATAAACTAAATGTAGCATATCCACATAATGGAACATTAGCCATAAAAAGAAACGATGTTCTGATACATGCTACCATGTGGATAGATCTTGAAAACATTATGCTCAGTGAAATGAACCCAACAGAGAAGGACAAATATTGTATGATTCCATTTACATGAGGTAAATGGAATAGGCAAAGTCACAGAGACAGAAAGTGGAATAGAGAGAGGCTATCAGGGGTTGGATGGAGGTGAGAAGGGAGGAGTTATTGTTTAATGGATACAGAGTTTTTATTGGGGGGGGGATGAAAAAGGTTGGAATATAGATAGTGGTGATGGTTACACAACATTGTGAATGTATTTAATGCCACTGAATTCTATACTTTAAAATGATTAAAATTATAAATGTTATTTTACCACAATAAAAACAATTTAAAGAGTAAGTGCTTCAGATAAGCTTGGAAGACAATCAGTTCTCAATTTTAAATGGGTTTTCTTACTGCAGGACTTTTCAGAGCCTTTATGAAAGGGATATATTATGCCGTGATCCCCAGTGGAGAGGACAATTGAACCCTTTGTCCTTAGAAGGCCTGGTCCCATTCATCTTAGAGCTCTTCGTTAAATTGCAAGTTTTGGCTTCCTAGGCTGCCTCTCATATATAGAAAAGGCATGAAAGCCTTTGTCAAACCCCTTGCTCTAATTTTTATATAGAAAATAAAGGTAAGCATAGCTATCCCAAAGTGTACCCCAAAGCTTACTTTTTTGGTTCCATTTTCTTCTTCAAAAATGGAGATCTCTTTCCTGGGAGTTGGAAGCATTTTGGATTCTTTATTTAAGAAAAAAAAAAAAAGATATGTGTGTTGCATACGTGTGTGTGCGTGCAAAGGGAAATTCCCTAGAAACTTCTGGTTGTGGGGTTGGAAATGAAAACCCAGAGGATGAATGCATGGTGTCTGTGGGCCAGATGGTTTTGACTGTGGTTTGGGGTATGGGCTTGGCACAGGGCTAAGTTCAGGGCTCTGCGGGGTGGGATGATGGCTGGTCCAGGGGATGTGTCTCTCTTCCCAGAGAGGAGACCCTGGATAACTGCTCAGCTGAGGGTGAGTGAGCACCAGGTTTGATGGTGACCTGGGGTTGGGTAGCAGGATGTTAGGCTAAAGAAAAAAGATTGGATTCAAGCCCCAGCTATGGGACAACTTTGTGTGAGTTACAGCCCAGAACTGCCAGGGAGTGAAGCCAGAGGGGAAAATAGTTTGAACTGCCGGAAACATGATGAACCTGTCAAAAACATATGAAATCAGCTAAATAAATTGAGAAGAAAATGGCAAGGTCTTGTTTATTTTTTTGTGAGTATAAACATTTTTTTAAATCATTAAGAAAGAGAAAAATAATTCCTCTACACACAACTGCCTTATATGAGTGATGTTTTGAGGGAGCCAAGGAAAGGTGGCTGTGCTCCCTTAAGCTAAAGCAGGGTAGAGAGACGGCATCCGCCATAGGGAGCAGTAGAGAAAGAGATTATGAATTCAGAGGACCCAAGAGATCAAAACCAAGGATAACCATGGGGATATAAGCCCCCAAGAAACCTCAGAGATCTGGGGCAATACTGGGCTTCCCATTGAAAATGGGCAATGGGGAATATACTTTTATTTGTATGTGAACAAGAGCACTTAAGATGGGAGGACAGGCACCTAGGCCACTGCTGTTGGGAAAAGCAGGGTCTCTAAGCCTGCCCAGGTTCTGGGATTGAGAGAACTAGAGTTCTAGGGGGCACCAGGGGTCCTGGGGTAGATATGATGCAGAGGAAAGTTAGATTAAAAAGAACGGTTTCCATTGCGGCAAACAGTAGGGTCTGGAAAGAATCTTGTTTCGTAGGCAGTCAGAGAAAAGGAAACTGGCACATGACTGAGAAAGCGGGGCTGTTAGGATCTCAGGCTGGGATTCAGACAGTTCCCCTAGATGGCCAAACTGGGAGTCGTGGTGACCGGAGAGCTGTTGGGGACGCTAGAGGAGAGGATGCGACTACCTGTGAAAGGTCCGATGGGCACCTAAGGAGCCTGGACTTTGACATGAGGTGATGGGCACAGGGGAGGGACTCAGAAATAAACCTCTATCAGCCATAGCAGAGGAAGGGTCAGCCAGGAACAAATCAGAGAGGGGGAGGGAGGCCAGCCAGAAGGTGGCCACACAGCCCCATGAGCAATAACAGGGGACACCCTAACATAGCCTCAGTCACATCACCCTGGTGGTGCCCCAGAAGGCTGGCCTGAGGATGTTTCCACTGTAACACCCCAGGACAACCCTGAGACCAAAATGGCAAAGAGAGCGCATCTTTTCAATTGATTCACAGTGACTGCCTGGAACAGTGTCATGAACTCAAGCAGCTTCAGGGTTCCTGAGAAAAAGAACCACAACTGATTAGTGTCTGAGCTGGGGCGGTAAGGGAGTGTGGCAGGGTTCATGCATTCATCCACACGCATTCAATAAGTGTTTATTTAGCACCTACTACATGCCAGGCTATGAGGGTGCTATGAAGCTTGCCTCTTTGCAGGAGCTCAGTTCTCAAAGGCTCAGCCAAGAAAGAGCAAAAAACCCCAAGCCCAGACTCCACTCTGTCTGGACCTTCTCCCTTTGAGCCTGTTTCAGGCCTTGGGAAAGGCCTGTGTCCCATTCTCTCAGAGTCTTGGACAAATTAGCTGCTTGGTAGTTATTTGTGGAAGGAAGAAAATAAATGCGTGAATTACCATATTTTCCAATTTTTATTCATTCATTTAACAAAGAAACCAATATACACATTTTGCAAGACCTTTTCAAAGATTTGGAGATGAAATAGACCCAATCTTCGCCCTCTAGGAATTCTTAGCACTATCTGGAGATTAGACATGTGCCCAAATATCTGTAAAACAAAGTCATCATTTATAAATCCAAGTTCCTGGGGGAGCCTGGCTTCAGGAAGGCAGATATAACTTGTCTGGGGTCCAGGGAAGCAGAGGGGAGATGCATGGACAGGTGAAAGCCCATGGAGAAAAGGGAGAGGCCAGCTGCCCTTTGCCCATTCCCTGCCCCATCCAGCCCAGGCAGGGCCCCCTCCATGCCTCCCTGTCCCCCTGGAGCCTGGAAACAGTAAGCAGCTGTGTAGGTAGGGTGGCAGCAAGAGGTCAGAGCGAGAATGGCAATATAAATCCCCTTGAAGGATACACTTGGAGATGTCCAAAACTTGCTCTGAAAAAGCCAGGCTATTTGTCACTCTGGCTGCTGGCAGTGACGACTTTGTAGCTCAGGAAACAGCGTGGAAGGAGGGAGGCAAATGCAGTCCCTGCCCCAGCTCCCTAGCAGGCTTACCATGGCTGACCACAGCACATGGCTCAGCCTAATTGGCTGTCCCGTCTCTGCCCTGTATCACAGGCACGGGGGGCTCTGTCTGTTCCTCCAGCTCCCAGCACAGTCCTTGCACATGACTATGCTCTCTAGTTCTCAGCCCCTGGGACCTGCCCACTCATGCCTCGCTGGCTGGTGAGAAAGGGGAGATGGGTCAGGGGGTGATCAGGAAAAGAAATAGGACAGCACAGGGTCTTGGAGGACATGGTGAGGTGGAAGGAAGAACAGAGTGGTGGGGCCATGGGGTCAGGAAGGAGTACAGTGTGGGGAGATGGAATCCACTTCGGATCCTGGCCATGCTGTGAGCCCAGAAAGGGACTCGTGGAATCCGCCTCCCCAGAACTTAAGCCTCTCTTCTGGGGCAGTCTGAGGCCACAACCAGGAAGCAGTGCAGCCTATGTGCATGGAGTTTTTGAAGAGTCTTGTAAGGCTCAGCCTGTGAGCTGGGGAGATCTCCAACGCTGAAGCCATTCTTTGTGGTTTTGTCCTGCCAAGAGGAGGAAGCATGGAGACCACAGGAACGAGGCATGCACACAGAGGTGCACACATGGGCCTCTCACATAGGTCTCCAGGGTCCCTGAAGAGGGTCCCCTTGTCCCTCTGTGGCTGGTGGCTGATGAGCCATCACTGGCATGCAGGGCTAGGACCCAGAGCAAGTGACAAAGCAAGGAGGGTGTGCCGAAAACAAATCTGCAGATGACTCTGTGACCATGAACCCTCAGCTGGCCTGGGAATGCCCTCACAAGGCCCCAGGAGGGTGGCTCTTCAAAATTCTTATTTTGGTGAGTGTCTTCTTGCATGGTTGCTTACAGAAAACTGTTTAGAGACTGTTGATGGAACTTGAATCTATCTGAAATGGATTTCCCTTACCCGGGAATGTATACAAGCATGTGTCTGGAGATGCATGTGCACTCAAGAAGGTGTGTGTGTGTGTGTGTGTGTGTGTGTGTGTGTGTGTGATGTACAAGAACACAAGCTGCTGTACTGAGGAAGAAGCTGGAAAAGAAAAGAACAGCATGGACTTTTCATCAGTCATATACACACAAGTGTGTGTACTTGTGTGCACGCGCGCGCGCACACACACACACACACACACACACACACACACACACACACCCCTCCACATTTTTGGCAAAGCCTGTATCCCACAATCAGTGATTCTAAATCACTTTTTTGTCAGAGACCTAAGCCCACTTAAATCAGTGGCTCAACCTTGCCTGCAGATCAGAATCACTTGGGGAGCTTTTCTAACTCTCCGTGCCCCAGCCACACTCCAGGCCAATACATCAGAATTTATGGAGATGAGACTTTGGTGGCTGGCATTAATACTTTATACAAATATTTAATTCTCCTTAGGTGATTCCAATGTCCTGTCAGGGCTAAGTATTCCTTTGCACAAAAAACTTCTATTCATCCCTCAAGACCCAACTCCCATGGCCCCTTTCTAGGAAAGGCCATCCTGATACCTCCCCAGGGAGAGTTAGTTTTTTTTCTTTCCTGAAGCTCCCAACAACATCTTAGTCATCCGGCTATATCATAATTATTTGCTTGTCTGTCTGTACAAAACGATGAGTTCTGTGAAGACAGGCACTACCTGGGATCCATTTCTCTATTGCCAATACCTAGCTTAGTGTTGATATGCAGCTGACAATCAATAGATGCTAGGGAGTGACAGGGAAGTGTGTAATGAAGGCTGTGAACAGGAGAGGTGTGGGGAGGGGAGGCCATGGGTTGTTTCTGGGTGGTAAGGCCATGGGTCTGGTCCCCTGGCAGTGGGATGGGGGCAATCCCCCCCGCCTTTTGGTAACAGAAAGGGCCCGCTGGTGTCAAGAAGTTTGATGCTGATTGGCCCACATTTCCTGCTACCAGCGTTACTCAGAAGTTCAGAGGTACAACTGAGTACCAGGGTGACAGAGTACCAGGGTGCCCGGAGTCCCCTTCCTATCTGTCCCCTATCAGCCCCCATTCCAAGCCCACTTTGTCTGGTCTGCTTCTGTGGCACCTTTGCTAGGAGGAACGCTCTGAGCGATCTGAGTCCCCTGCTTCTGGCCCAGATTTTGGTCCTTGGCAAAGAGCCATGCGAGGGAAAACATGGGTGCTAGAAGAGGAGGCTCCCGACAGCCAACTCCACACACAGACACTCCAGCCCCAGCCCAGGAGCCTGAGGAACAGATAAAAGAGGACGACCTTGGTGTAACCAAGGGACAGATCTGTATCCTGCAGGAGTACATCCTTCTTTCCTCAGCACCTGCCTTCTTCTGAGGCAGCCCTGCCCCACCTACACAGCCCTTCCACCCCGACAGTCCTTTCCTAATCTTATTACTCCCTCCGCCATCCCCAGTGGGCCTTTACTGTCCCTATCTTAGGCCCACTGAGGTGAATGAAGTGCAGTGACAAAGCTGCTCAAAGACTGCGCTGGGACTGGACTATGGGGCTGGAAAGGGGTTAAGAACACAGAATTTGGAGGGAGGCCACCCTGATTTGAGAACCAGCTGTCATTGATTGGCCCTGTCTCCTTGGGGCCTTGGTTTCCTCATCTATAAAACGGGATTAAAAATAGAGCCCACACCTCATAAACTCTTGGTATGGATTAAGTGAGGTACAAAGTGGAAAGAGTTCCCCACATGTCCCTGACCAAGCCTCCTGGTCACTAGTCCTGGCTGAGGTCATAGTGAGGGCCTCCTCTACCCCTTTACACACACAGACACACACATTCACACACTGCCCACTTCCTGGAGGGCTCTCAGCCTCTAAGCAGAGACCGACCTCTCTCCTCCCCCAATTCCCCCCGCCCCCACCACTGACCGGCCAAAGTCTTGGTCACCCCACCCACAGAGTCCACTAAACACGAGAGAGTGTTTTCTTTACATGTTGGGGCTTTTACTTCAATTTGAAGCAGATGGATGAGCACAGAGGTGAACAGCTTTGGCCTCTTGAGCAAAGAAAGGGGCAGGCCTTGGCTTTCAACGTGTCCCACTCCCGGACATACTGGCCCATTCCCCTGGTCCTTTCCTCCCTTCTGCCCCCTGCACAGCCAGTAACAGACCACTGGCCTCCAAGCAGGGTGCCATCCTGTTTGCCCAGCCAGGTAGGCGGGCCACAGGTAAGGAGTGGCTGGCTGGGCTGCCTGGGCAGGCTCAGGTGCAAAGACCCGTAGGCAGGGGTGGTCAGTATTGCTTCTTTCCCCCAATTACCCCATTCCCCTGACGCTCAGGGCCCAAGAAGGGGACATTAAGAATCAGTGTCAGAGACCTGGGCAGCCAGTGGGAGGGAGAAAAGGGGGCCAGGATCTCAGACCCCACTCCCTACCGGCATCCCTAGCCTGCCTCTCACAGCCCGAGGAGGCTTATCTAGTGCCCAGCTAGCTCAGGGCCCCGCGTAGAAAGACAGGTCCAGGGTAGAGGGTCAGGTGCTTCCAATAGCCACCGAATGTCCATCCCTTCCGTGATTTCCTAGTGGAATTGCTGACTCGTCTTTGGCTTGAGATGGAAGTTGGGCAACAGGAGGAGCAAAAGTCATAGGGCGACGGTGTGGCTTTTCACTGTGGGGTTTTCTCACCGCGTTTTGTTCAGCGTCTCTGTGGAATCTTTGGCAATGAACATCTGCAGCCGGATGGTGGGCCTCGGGCCCCGGGCAAGGGGAAGGCAGAGCTCTCCCCTCCCGACCAGGCAGAGGGCAAAGTGCGAAGTCCCTGCGGAGTGGCTGGGGGAGGGCAGGAGGGGGAGGGAGGCAGGCGTGCTCCTGTCTGACCCTGAGAGGCAGTGGTCTGAGCATCTGGCAGCTTCTTGGAGAAGATGAGGCTGGACTTGGCGAGCTCACCTTCTCCTCAGGCTCGACTGGAAAGAGGGCCCACAGCAGCGTCCTTGGTCTAGCCCATGGCCAGTCACTCCTGAAAGAAACAACCGACCATCAGAAGCCGCCCCTACTTGTCCTGACTCGTTTCCAGAAGGCTGACCAGTACCAGGTGCCAGACCTCCTCTCACTTAATCACTGCAGCTGCCCTGGGAGGGACCGGTCTGGCTCAGGCAGGGGACTGCGTCTTGTGGGCTTCAGAAGGTGGTGGAGCCAGCATTTAAACCCAGGACTGGCTGCCTCCAGAGCCCACACTGCCCCTTTCCTCACCCCCTTGGCATTTCAGAGCCACTGCTGATTGTGTGGGTTTGTGGCAATGGGCAGGGATGCAGGGGTTAGAGGGCGCTCAGGGCCACCTAGTCTTTAGATGGCAATGCCCCAGTCACACCTCTGAGGGAAGCAAAGTCAGGCCTGCCCCCACAGAGATGGCCGCCCGCAGCTCCTCTTCCCTACACTGTAGACAAGGGCACCACAGCAGGTGTCAAGAGGCAGACTAGCTGCAACCTGCCAGCTGGATGATCGGAGACAAGTCGCTTAACTTTCTGTGCCTCAGTGTCCTCATCTTTAAAATGATACAACTGGAGCAGGTCAGTAATGTTCAAACATCCTTTTTCTTTTTTTTTTCCTTTTCTTATTGGGGAACAGCCATGGTCATTGGTTACACATTGCTTTCATGCTACAATGGCACAGTGGACTCTTTTAGGGAGGGCGCAGCTCACAGTGACCCATGTGGGGATCAAACCAGCAACCTTGGTGTTATCAGCATGACGCTGTAACCAAGTGAGCTAACCAGTCACATCCCCCCAAACTTTCTTTTAAGCAGTAGAAATGAAGTCTGAGCTGTTGATCCTAACATAGAACACAGATAATCATGGTTCTGGTCTATTTGGAGCAGCGACGTAGAAGGGACACATCGAGAGGGGACCCAGAGTCCTATTGCATTCCTTCCAACATTGCATTCCCTGGGACATCTTGAGAACTCGGGGCACTAAGGAGCACAATTTGAAAATCTGTAGGTTAGACCAAAAGTTCCTCACAGTCCTGACCTTCGGAAACTTCACACTGGCAGCTGAACTTGGTGTTTGATCGTGAGAAAACTGACCAGAGGGTGTGACCTGCTACCAGGAAGGGACAGGAGATGGAAAGGTCATAGGGGCTGCTGGGGTTTTAGCTTTTGGGGGAAGTCAGAGCTGGTGGGGAGGCTCCGCAAGGGCTTCCAGTCCACGCAGAACACGCAAACAAGTAACAGCAGTCCCTTAACCCGGCCCGGCACAGCCTTAATAAAGCAGTTCCAAATACTTCTCTCCGGATTCTTGCAACAGCCCTGAACAAACAGCTAAGCACTTATTTTTCAAGCAAAGCGTTTGTCAGGCACCTCCGACATGCCAGGGAGCTTCCTCACATCCGCCTCTCAGAGGTGAGCAATCCCCAGCTCAAAGAAAGAAGTGCTAGAAGTTGACAGCATCGGGATTTGAATCCAGATCGGCAGTGTTTATTCTGTGCCACAGAGGCTGCTCCTGCTGAAACGGAGGCTCAGGGAGCCGGGATGGAGCCAAACCACGAGGCTGGAGGGCCTGTGAACCACAGTCCTGGGGTGGCCGGGCTCGGCAGCCAGCCAAGGTGCAAGCTGGGGCAAGGCTGGAAAGGGGGTCCAAGGAGTGCAAGGGAGCTGGGCCAGGAGGAGGGCGTGTCATCTAGCTAACAGAGGCGAAAAAGGGAAAGTGAGAGGAGGGAACATCTTGATGTGGTGAGTCCAGGCTCTCATTCTCCCAGCCCAGGGTGCACGGCTGGCCCCAGCAGGAATCTGCTTTTTGTTACCGAGTCTGAGGAGAAGGATTAAGAAGCGGAAAGGAAACCCGTGGGGATGGCACTGGGTCTGTGGTCCACAGGCTTGATTTACAGCCCTCGTCATCCCGGCGCTGACTGCCTGGGCGGGCCCTGCCAAGGACAGCCAAGTTCCTTTCTTGTTCAGCCTTCCTGCAGCCTGTGGGGAGGCATGGGAGGCTGCATCAGCTGGAGTGGCCGGGCCGCTGGACCCCAGCCCGAAGACCTCTGTCAGCTCTCATACCCTGGTGAAGCCACGGCTACCACCCACGAGCAAGGGACACAGAGTTTCTCTCGCCAAGGCCTGACCTTCAATTCTTGACCCCACCCTTTCCCTTGTGTCTACACTGGACCTGAGTTCCTACCACCCACCTGGGCCTAGAAATCCCAGTACGTGCATCATCCATCCAAGGAAACCTTTTATCAATCAGGGCGTGGTGGGAAGAACACTGGGAGGCCTTGCGTGCCAGAACCTTCTCTGCAAAAAACCAGCTGTGTGACCTTGGGGAGATCACCTCACTCTGTGTTTTAATTCCGTTACTTGTATGTACAATGAGTTGGGCACTCCCCAAAGGGTGCTCTGCAGAACACTAGCCAGGTAAGGTATATCCCACAAGTTTGGAAACACCACAGACCTTGGCTCCATCTTGGAAAATCAATAGTGATTGATTTTCAGCATATCTCTCAGCATATTAAAGCCTCTGTAAAGTCCTGCAGTAAAGAAATTCACGCGGCTTTATTTACCCAGTGTTTTGCGAACTCACTCAATTGATGATGTGATTGCAACTGCATCATGAGAAGAAACTTACGCCAACCTCCTGATAAAGTGAAGCTTATTGAAGGCTACAATAGGGCATTTCAGAGAGGCCGGGGGCAAGTCTCAGGAAAGGCAGCAAAGGGCTTGCAAACCTCAGCAGGGGCAATCTGTGGCCCTTTTCCTGTAGGCACCTGTAGGAAACAGCACAAGGCCACTTGCAGTGAGTGATAGGCTTCTTTCCTGCCAGACTACTAACTGGCCCGGTCTCTCAGCATCCGAACCCCAAATGCCCAGCAGAGACCCTGATTGGTCCAGCCTCAGTCAGATTTCTTCCCCTGGACCAATCAGCTGTGGCTGAGGAATGGGACACAAACCTGCCAATGCTAGCCCTTCGGAAGGGGCTGTATGTGTGTGGGGGGGGGATGGGGTGAGTGTGCGTGCATAATTGCAAATACAGGGGAGGAGGCTGACAAGTACTCCCTACCGTGACAATCACACCACAGACCCCTGCCAGTGTGTGAGAAGCACAGCTTGAGAGGGCCTCTCGCATCCCTCCTGCTCTGGCTTTTTGTGGGTGCTGTGTCCACTCTGCGCTAAGGCTCTAGGTCCATCTGGGTAAGGTTCTTGGCTCACTGGCCTAAGGAGCCTCCTGCATCACAGCCACTCACCATAGAAGATGCTCTTTCAACACAGGCTCTGCTGCTAATACAAACTCTGAAAACCACTAGACAAGAGAGCCTCCTCAGTCCCTTTTGGCTGGTCTGATGTGCTGAGTCCGATCGAGGTGATTTGGTCAGTGTGGCAAAGTGGTTGAGTTTATCATATTTAGAAATCATCCTTTTATCTAATCACTCGTTTGTCGTCAGAACGTCAGCTCCGCAAGGACAGGGACGTGGTCTGCTTTATTCACTGCTGTGGACTTAGGGCCTAGCACAGTGCTGGACACAGAGCAGTGTCTCAATAAATAGTCGTTGAATGAGTGAATAAATAGTTCTAGTTGCAGGTATTTTACTTACTGTAGCTTTTATATACCACAGGATATGTTTCCTATTTCAAGTGTTACGTTGAGAATTTTTGTAAAGGTGTTTGTGCTTTAGGTGAACTTTTGGTAATTGTGAACCCTGGAACAATTCTGCATCTTTTTTGCTTTTGTTCACTTGCATTTTTTTTTAATTCCTAATTATACTTCCTCTGCTTACTAAGTTTGCCTCTGGCTGTAAGCAGATTGCTTTCCTCTCTTGATCACTCCTGTGTGATGTAGGGTAATTTTATCACGTTGGGGGCATTAAAAGAAATTACATCTGCCTTCTAAGTTATTTTACCTTTTAAATTCATTTTCACTCCCTGATGTCCACTTTACCTACTTAGCTATTTTTCACTATTTTCAAATTATACGTTTTCCTATATTTAAGCAATTTGGATACCTGCAGAAAAAGTTGTCCAATGGGATTGAAATCCTGACAGTTTTATTTTTTAATTGGTTTGCTCTAAAAAGAGAAGTCAGGTTTCAAATGTTATTTTAAAATTAAAAGATGAAAGACAAGTAGGGAGGACGTATTTCTCAAGACCCACACCATTAAGCATTATTTTACCTTCCACTTTTAAGTACACCAATCTGTGGGCTAGAAAGGGGGTTTCATATTCCATTCTGAATGCTGAACTCTGGGATTCATCTTGGCACCAAAGTTAGCAAGCTGTGGGGACCGGGGCAGGCTGGTTCATTTCTCCAAGCCTCAGTTTCCTCAACTTTAAAATGAGCACAGGAATAGTACCCACCTTCTAGATAAGTTACAAAGAATCAATGAGACAATGGGGCGGTGCCCTTGTCAGGAAGGAGCTGCCACACGTCGGAAGCACTGGAGCACGCTGGCTCACATTCCCACAGAGATCTGAGTCCTAAGTTGGACTAACTGGTGTTTGAAAACATAGAATAAACACGTTAAAAAGTCTCAAAACAAGTAACCAGAAATAGTCACTTTGAACCAACTGTCATCTTGACCAATTTGCTTTCAACATACTCTTTTTAAAAAAAAATAAGCACAGGGCCGGCTGAGTGGCGCGATGGTTAAGAGCTGCCTTGGGACACCAGAGGGCCCCGGTTCGGATCCCACATATGAGGGCCAGTGACACTGCCCTCTACAGCTAAGATGCTGAACAACAGTTG
>NW_017731911.1:931460-1010218 GCF_001890085.2 Hipposideros armiger | reverse complement strand
TAAAATTACATGAGTCATGTCTATCATCTGATGAATGGATAACCAAAGTGTGGTATATCCATACAATGGAATATTATTTAGCCATAAAAAGGAATTAAGGACCAATATACATGATAGAATATGGCTGAACCTTGAAAACAGGAGGCTAAGTGAAAGAAGCCACACACAAGAGACCACATATTATATGATTTCATTCACATGAAATGTCCAGAACAGAGAAATCTGTAGATTAGTGGTTGCGTAGGGCTGGGGGCTGCGGGAGGTGATTGAGGAGTACGAAGTGATAGCTAAAGCATACAGGGTTTCTTTTTAGGCTGATGAAAATGTTCTAAAATTGACTGTGGTGATAGTTGCACATATCTGTGAAAATACTAAAAACCACTGAATTGTACACTTTAAATGGGTGAACTATAATCTCAATAAAGCTGTTAATTTTTTTTATTTTTTTACTTTGAAAAATACTATTTAATTTATACTCATGTATGAAAAAAATGGCTGTACTACCATATTTATATACATTACCAATATTGGAAACACAGTTCAATAATGAATCATATCTAAATTTTATAAAGAACACACAAACATTAAGGCACTGGTTATAAAAACCAAAGTAGGGAAAAACCATTAGCTATCTTTCATTTTCATTAAAAAGCAGTACCCTCTGAGAAGAATTAAATCCATTAGTAACATTCATCTATTCTGCAAAATAATATATACATAGGAAAGTTACTGATTGTACTGATTTTATTACTTTTACTAAGCATTTTCTCTTCCTCACACTCAATGCAAAGAAATAAAACAATATGAAAAAGGGTAAATCCTCATTATTATTCACCATAAAGAGTCTGCTTCCTTCTGCGGGCCTGAGCACATTGTACAATCGGGAGCACTTCATGGCTCAAGTAGATCCAAGTACCATTTTGACTTTGACCCACCAAGTAGAATCTCATGCAGATTTGGTGACTGGACTAACTCCATTGGATCTGTAATAGATTGAACCATTTCTGTGGTATCCCCAGATCTCAGTAAATAAGAAAAGACCCTATACAAGAAAAAATATCAATCAATCTGTCCATAAATTACACCTATAGGCTCTTTCTTTAGTGTAAGTTGGAAAAACGGGGCCCTTTCTTGAGTCCATGGATATAAGTATTGTTGTGGTCTAAAGATTGCTGATATGTCTATTATAATGAAGAGGAGGTAGACATCAAAACCGTTGTCAGGGGCCAGCCGAGTGGCGCGATGGTTAAGAACTGGCTTGGGATGCCTGAGGGCCCCGGTTCGGATCCCACATATGAGGGCCAGTGACACTGCCCTCCACAGCTAAGATGCTGAACAACAGCTCAACCTGGAGCTGGGCTGCCATGAGTCGCTGGCGACGGCGTAGGCTGCAGCCCCTGTGGCAGTGGGTTGCCATGGGCTACCGTATGTAGCCAGCAGCCAGAATGAGAGGCCGTCCAGAAGCCGGTGACTGGTCTGCCTTGCCTGGGAAGAGCGCAATGATGGTGCCAAATTGGGCCAGTGAAGCAACATCCTCCACAACTAGACTGAAGAACTTTTCAAAAGGACAGCAACTTGTCTGTTCCCCTTCCCCCAATTCCCCACCGCTGTTCCCATCCCCCCAATTCCCCAATAAAAATCTTTAAAAAAAAAAACCGTTGTCAGATTAAGAAACTTCTGCAACTTATCTCAATTCTTCAAATAATGCAGCAAGTTCCTTTTCTAGGCTGACAATGAGTCCTGTATTGGCATTGCTGCTGGCTATGAAACTCACCACCAAAAGTAAACAATTGAGTTGAACCACTTGGTAGGCATTATAGTAACAGATGATACTTTTATTTTGTGAAAGTCCAAGTTTTCTCCCTTGGTCTGCTGCAAGGGCAAAAGTAGATAAGAAACAAGGTCTCAATGCATGTTTTGGAACATTATCATTGGCCACTTTAACAACAGGCCCTCCATCTCTATCTGATACAACACTAGCATGGAGCCCTTCAACACTCAGAAATTTTTTATACGGGAATCACTTTCGGTCATCCACCATGATAAACCCCTTTCTCCCGTAGGTTCAAAATCCACGCCTCAGCCCACTCCACCTCCCCATCACCAAGATCTAAGCCCAAAGGAAAGGGGAAGGACATCCTATCCTATTCCAGCTCACCGCCCGCGCCACCTGTGGGCCCAAGCCTGAACACTGGGCAAAGTGGCGCAAGTTATCCGGTTTTATGGCCTGCCTGGATCTCCACGCAGCAGTGTTCTGGGCTGCCTGCTATCACTTCAGGGACAACTTCAAAGCCATGTTCCTCTGAAAGCCCCCGTCTCGTAATTTGTGATCCTAAATTTTTAAAAAATGTGTGTAACATATGTTAATCATAGAAAAATTAGAAAATACAGAAGAGTGAACAGGAAAACAATGTTTTAATCACATTAATCTCCCCACCAAGGGAAAACCACTGACAGTATTGGGGGACTGTGGCCCTATGCTTAGACACACCTATATAGTATTTTATGAAAGTGGAATCATGTTGTGCAAACTGCACTACGGCTGGTGTTTGTATTGTCTCTAACATTCCAGACTATACATCTTTGCATTTGGCAGATTTGCATTCACATCTTCTCCACGGGCCAGGCTTTGCTTAGGTTATTCTGGGCACGATCACAAGCTTGGGCTTCCAGCCTCCAAACTTCCCAGGGAACTGGAAGCAGGTAAGACCAACCCATCCCCAGAGCCTCCTGCCCCGCCTGGCCTGGGCGCCATGGGTGACAGGCAGGAAATTTATGAGCAGCTGGAGTTGGCTGCTATTTGCTGAGGGCAGAAACATGGCGTGAATCAAGGATCACAGTGTGTCCAGGCTGGGAGGGCCCTCGGAGGTCCCAGCATCTGAGAGTTGCGAAGTTATGGCCAGAGCCTCTTATGAGCCAGGAGAATCTGCCTGGTAACCATGAGTTAGGAGAAAAATTCATTTACTCAACAAAGATATATTGAATTCCTACTGCGTGCCAGCTCTGTGACAGGCACTGGGGTTACAATCCCTGTCCTGGGGCAGCTTACAGTCCATCTCCAGGGTAAAGCTGGAAACCACTGCTGCTGGTAAGTGCTGTCAGCTCCGCCCATCCCCCTGTCTCTTCTTCGGGCTGCTGACCAGCAGAGTGACTGAGCTGGCTGGGGTTCCCGGCTGCGGTGTGTGGACAACTGCCTGTGCTGCTCAGAGGCCGCCCTGCCCCACAGGCCCCAACACCCCAGGTTGGGTCCAGAAGGCCAAAACCCTCATTTACTAAGGCCAATGGGTATGTTCAAACCTCAAGAGTCAATGAGTGACATACAGAAGAATTTTCCTACCAGTAAGAAACAACCACATCAGACAATGTTGAGGAGGAGAGCAAGCGACCCTGCAGACCCATCCTGTGCTAAGATGCTAGGGCAGAGCTGGGCCTCAGGTATCCTGTCCAAGCACTGTCCACACATCCCATGCTGCTAGAGCCCACTGGAACAAAATCTCTAGGGGGGTAGGGTTTTGCTGGCTGTGTCCCTGCTATCTTCCCTCATCCAGGACATTGGCGGACCAGCTCTAGTCCAGCCTCTTATAATCCCCAGTCCCGCCTCCACTGCAGGCTGGGGAAACGTGTCTCTGCTCTGAACTCCCAAAGCATTTCCTACGAACTGCTCCTACACCCCTCTGTGCCACAAATTACTGTGGGTGCGACTGCCATCATCTTCTCGCTTACCCCACATACCTCCATCAGAGCTCCTGAGAGAAGGATCCTCACATCCATCCTCCCAGGCCTGGGAAAAGTAGCAAGTGACTCAGTGCTCAGAGCTACCATTATTGCCAGCAGCCTTGGGCCAGGCACCACGCAGCACTCCTGTGAATGTGTTGTCTCACATAGTCCCTCGGGGCCATTTCTGCTTCCATTTTGCAGGAAATGGGGGCCTGAGCAGTCTCCTCACTTGCCCGTCACACCACTAGGATGGAGCAGAGCAAGGCAGACCCCTGACTCCTAGACAGTTCTGCTTCCTCCCTGGCAAACGGGTCTGGCAAAGCCCCAAACTATCCACCCAGGCTTCGTCCCTTGGTTCTAAGAAAATCTCAGCCTTCGTCCCTTGGAACCTAAGGGAAAGTGGCTGGCCATGGGAGTCCTAGCACTTCCAGAGCCAGGACCAGACCTCGTAAGGAACCCACTAGGCCTGCAAGGGACGGCCAGGGAGACCCAAGGCCACCGCCGTGCTGACGCCTTCTTGGGCTGCAGGCCACTCTCTTTGGCTGCCAATCTCTGTTTCTCTCTCCATGCTCTGCCTGTATGTCTCTGTGCCAACTCTCTCTTGGCCTCTCCTGTGTTTATCTCTCCATGTCCGTCAGCCTATCTGTCTTTCTTGGCCCCCACCCCACCCACAGTACAGGGCACTGTGAGGGTCGAGTTGGCCTGGGTGAGGCCTGAGGCCCAGCTGCTGCAGCTTCCCATCTGTTTCCCATCCTGTGATGTTGTCCAGCCAGTTCCACTTGGCTACATGCTGCTCTGCCAGACCCAGAAGCTCAAGGAGCCCATGACCTTGCCCTAAAGCCAGAGGAGGTACCCAGGCGGGAGAGGAGCAGACAGCTGAGCAGATAGGTGGCCCAGCCAGGTAAGGAAAGCCCTCCTTGCAGCTTCCCGGTGGTCCCTGACTCACGACCCTCCGACACCACACACACACACACCCACCCCTAATCACAGTGTCGAGCGATGGCCACCAGGCCTGCCTCCTCAGGGCTGGGAACTACTCCCATCACTCTTCTGCATCTCTCAGTCCTCCCCTCCCCAATCCTGACCACAAAGTGACAGCAGGAGTGATGGGGCACCAACCAGACAAGCCAATTCATGCCAAAGTACTGGCCAGCCAGCCTGTGTACAGACCACAGTGTGTCTCCAGGAAACCCCCAGGAAGGAGTCTAGCTCTGGATATTTCAGGACCAGTGCAGGTAACAATGGGGTGGCTGAGAGAGGCCATAAGGCCCCTGGGCAGCCCAAATAATCAAATGATTTCTGCAAAAACAGTGTGAAAATGCAGTTTTAAGATGGGAAAAACATCTCCCCTAGCCCTTCCCATCGTCCCTAACTCCTTCATAGCTAGATTCTAGAGCCATTGTGGAATGCAGGCAGGGGGTGGGACATGTCTGATCAGGGCTCTTTACTCACTACACCCTGACCAGCAGGGACACCTCCAGCTGCACAAGAAAGAGGCCAAGACTGGGAAGAAAAACAACTCTTTCACCCACACTCATGCATACACACACATACAAGTGCGCGCACGCGCGCACACACACACACACACACACACACACACACACACACTCCCCCACGCACACCCACTGAGTGGCACCTGTGGTTAAACACACCAGCTCTGGGATCAGACAGCCTCTGTTTGAATCCTGACTTCGCCATTCGACCAGCTGTGTGACTTTGAGCAAGTTACTTAACCTCTCTGTGCTTCAGCCTCTTCACCTATAAAACGGTAGTAATTAGTAATTCACGCGACATAGTAGGCAGGGTTAAAGAACACAATGGCTGCAAAGCCAAGCAATCGGCATTAGGCACATGTCAGAGCACACACATGTGTGTGTCTGTGTGGGCATGTGTGTATCTTCCCACCATGTGACCATCAGCTCCTCAAGGCAAGAACTAGGTCTCCACATCAGACTGCAGGGCCCACTCAGTACGGGGCGGAGAGGAGCTGCCCATTAGCTGTGGAAGACAACTGGAAACATCGTATTTCCTTATGCTTCCATTCTTCCACTCATTTGGCAAGTATTCTCTGAGTGTTTAGACCAAGCCAGGCTCCACTTGAAGCACTGGGGTGACTGCAGTGAACAAAACAGACAAGGAGCCCTGCCCTCCCTATACTGACATCCTAGGAGAAGCGGCCCCGAGGCAGAAGCAACTTTCCCCAGAGAAAGCCTCTTATTTTCTCTGCCAAACAGCTTGGGCAGGTCCTTTCCCAAGAACCGATGCGTTTCCCTGCATTCTCAGCCAGATGTTACTGGATGTACTGCAGCTTCCCCTTGACAACTCAAGGTCAAGCCCAGGAACGTCAGTCTACAGAAGACTCCCCAGGTCCTTGAGGCTTCTGGGGCCCTTCGCCCTGACACTAAATGGCCCCAAGCTTCTTGGCTCATCTCGGTCTCAGGCGTTGCTCCTTTTGTTTTTGTTTCTTCCCACACAATTAGGCCACTGGCTGTGATTCTGGGTGCTGTCACTGCACCTGCTCCAGGAGCTGGCCTCCCACTTCAATTGGCTGTTTCTGTTCAGCTGCTCTGATCTGAGACACCAGGGAGTCAAGCTTTTAAGAACTGTGCACAGACTGCGAGGAGTGGGCTCCAAAGAAGGTCTGGACCGGCTCTCCTGTGAGCTTTTATGCATGGCCTCTGTGTCATGCTCTGTGTTGCAAAGGGAGGGACCTTTGTCTATTTTGTTTTCTAAAGGACCCAGCACCTAGTGCAATGCCTGGCACACAGTCAACACTCAAAACTATTTATTATTAAATAAATGTGCAGGGCCGTCAAGCTTTCTTCGTTTTGTTCTGTTCGTGGAACTAACGAGAATGAACATGTGAAGAAGCACTGTGTGGGTGTGTGGAGGGGGCGGGTTAGCAAATAACCATGCAGGCTGCCCACTCGTGTCCTGTGTGTGCACAGCGGTGGGGACAAGGTGGCAGGAGCACATCATTGTTATGGAGCAGGTGGGGTGATTCTCGGCAACACCGAATAGCTGTCCTACACGTTCCAAGTGGGCTCGTGGGGCTGCCCCCCACACACGAGCCCAGTTGCCTGGCTCTGCCATGCCTGCTATCAAGGGACCATCTGTAAGGGCTCCTGACCCCTGAGGGGAAGGCGAAGTCCTGAAACCCTCAGAGACCTTCAGTCATCTCCTAGTGTACACCCTGTTTCCACCTGGACAGGAACTCAGCCCGCCACAGGGGAGGCCCTCCTCCATCTGATCCTGACAGATGGCGCTGTAGACGTGCCAGCACACCTGTACAGGTGTGTACACACACACACACACACACACACACACACACACACACACACACACGGGGTGGGGGGGGAGAGATAGAGAGAGAGAGAGAGCAGACAGCAGAGGGACAGACCTGGTATCCTCGGCCTGGCAACGAAACCAAGTCCTCGGTGGGCAGCTCAGTCTGGTATCCATTCTCTAAGTAGCTGGGTGAGAAGGGACACTCAAGGTCCCTCTGCCCACCTTCCTGATGGACCAGCAGTGTCCTCCAGGAACCCCCTCTGACTGTGTTACATTTCCAACTGAGCCAACAAGCTCTTTCATGGCCTTTGTTTCCTGACCCTCCTCACCCATAGACATTTTCATCCATGTTTTATGAGGAAATTGGAGCTTGGAGAAGGCAAATGCCTGAGGTTACAAAGCTCATGAGTGGCTGGGCTGGAGACCCATGTCTCCCGGCCCTGGGCCCTGTACTGCCAACACCTCTTCATCTCACCCCTTCCCCTTGCAGGGAGCAGAGGACAGTGATGGTCTGCATTCAGGAGCACTTATTTCACTGGGCTGAAAAGCCTGCCTTGGTCCTGCCTGGCCCTGCCCAGCTGTGTGATCCTGGCTGAGCTCACCTCTCTGGGTGCCAGCCTCCTCATTTAGTCCCCATAGTAGCCCTCAGGAGGCTGCTACAACAGTCAAGAGAATAAAGGTCATGCGAGGGCTCTGCAAACTGTAAAGCGCTGTGCAGAGGTCCCAGATCGTCAGTGGCCTAGCCTGGTCACCTAGGCTCTCTGAACGTCAATCAACAGAAAATGGGGCTAATGGCACTCACCTTGCAGGGCTGCCGTGAGGAGTGGGCAAGCTCATGGAAGTGGGGTTCTGTCATTGTGGTTAGGGTTATGACACTGGTTAGCCCCACTGGGAAGAAAACCAGCTCATTACAAATCTACCCTCCAGGAATGAGCCACGTGACTGACTTCACCGTGATGCCCTCCCAGCTGAGAGACCCTCAGGTCTTTCTCAGTTGCAGAAGGAGTACCCCTTCTTTCAGGGCAGGAAGGGAATGTCTGGGTAGGACTGACTGAACTGCTAACGAGAAACGTTCTTTGAGGTAAGGCCTCTGCCCTGCCTTTGGTGCAGGATGAGGAGGAAGTGCTTGGTTCTGTGGCAGCCACCGTGCAGCCATGAGGTGAAAACCAAAAGAAGCCGGGAACCCCAACATCACCGGAGCCTTGGAGACCAGGAAGCAGCCACTTCCCTGCTGCACTGTGAGCAACAGGAACCTCTGCTAATTTAAACTGCGGCTTAAGGATTTTCTGTGATCTGAAATGCAAAGCTTTTCTCACTGATTCAAGGGAACAAGGGCACAACATCCCCAAACAAAGGCGTGGGGGAGCCCAGGCCTTTCCCTGGCTGTGTCCTGCAGCCCCTAGTTCATCATTCCCTAAAGTCTTTGCCTTCAGCACAGGAATATTCGGCCCCCGCAGTGTGGATTTTAGTTGAAGGAACAGTGTGTAATTATTTGGGGGCCTGCTATGTGACAGGAGTTCGGACATAAAGATGAAAAGGCTCACAGTCTAGCTTGAGAGGCAGGCACCAAACAAACACTGTGTAACTAATGTAGTGTATTGCTTATATTGCATAATATATCGTGTAGTACATCACCTACAAATATAGTGTCATGACATAAAGTGAGCTCTATCACATAGCGGAGTATCACATAATAGCACATTTTATGTCATGACTTCATTGTATATCATATGATGCTCTCCTGAATTAGACTGCACACGCCCCTGTGGTAAGAGCAGTGAGGGGGCCATGCCATGGGTCCCTGAGGAGGAGGCTGGGATAGGGGTCAGGCAGTGCTTCCAGGAGGAGCTGAGCCTTCCAGAATGAGCAGGAGTTAGCCAGACAGGAGGGGAGAAGGGCATGCTAGACAGAAGGAACAGCATGAGCACAGAGGCCATAAATAGCCCCTTTGGGTGAGGAGTTCCGCGTTGCTGAAGTGTAAATTGGGACACAGGGAGTGACCGGCTGGAGCAAGGTCACTGGAGGGGGAGGGTTAGGCTTCTATCCTTGGCCTGTGGGGAGCCCCTGAAGGTCCTGAGCAGGGCAGCGAGGTGGTCAGAGCTGGGTTTTGGCAGAGTTGCTGGGAGGGGCTCAGGTGGGGACAGACTGAATAGGGGAGCGGCTGGGCACTGGGCCAGGCCCCAGATGGCCATGAATTCTGGGCAGAGAGCGGAGGGCCTCAAAGGAAAGAATGGCTCCTACTTTGTCCTCTAGAAATATTTGTTCTAGGAGCTCAAGGATGGCAAGGATTTGTATTTCCCCTAGAACACGCCTTCTGGTCTGCTGGGGCAGGTAGAAAAGGGATGACCTACTCAAGGACAGGTGGGGAACGGGGACCTACTGGAGCCCCTCTGTTCCAGGCCTCCCTTTGTGTTGGGTGCAGCGGCTTACGGCTGGACCGTGAACAGAGCAGGCCCGGTCACCTCTGTCTTCCTGCCTCCCCACTTTTCCTCTGGAAGCAATTTCTGGTCCCTGGGCCAACTCCACATCATCACCAGGGGCCTGGGCCAGTGGCCACCCCTCCGTCCCCAGGTCTTCCTCACTTTTAGCCTCATGAAGACCAACTTCTCAGGCAGGAGACACGGGAGGGAGAGTGGAGTTCACAAAACAAGTTCACATCCTTTTGTGCCACTGATCCCCATATAGATCTGGGAGGTAGGCTGGGTATCTCCCAGATAACACACTTGAGCAAGGCCATCCAGTCACACAGCCCCTGGGGCAGAGCTAAGACGCGCTTCAGAGCCCAGACCCAGACACCTGCCCAGCGCGGTCCCACTGTGGAGGGTGGATCTAATCAGCCTGCTCTGAGCCCTTCAGACAATGAGATTCATGGCCCTGAAATTGTGATAAATGTAAATATTTGGTCCTGCTGGAGCTGCCATCTCTCCAACTGAACCTGGGAGGAAAAAAAGAAAAGGAAAGGATAGGAAAGGAAAGGAAAGGAAAGGAAAGGAAAGGAAAGGAAAGGAAAGGAAAGGAAAGGAAAGGAAAGGAAAGGAAAGGATAGGAAAGGAAGAAAGAAAGAAAGAAACTGGGAGGAGAGAGGACAGGAGGGCAATAGCGAAGCATGGAGGCCTGAGTGGAGTGCAGATGAAATGCATAAGTATCCTGCAAAGCCCAAATCCTCACTTGTGAAGAGCTGGCCACCCACAGCAGAATGGATGACAGGCTTTTTCCACTGCTGGGGTGAGCGGCTGCAGGGGGACAGTGGGGGAAAGGCAGCCAATGGAAAGGGGTGCAGGGAATTGAGGAAGTAAAGGGGAACCCCCCATCTCCTGCCCTTGACCTGTGCCACTCCCATCATCACATGACTACCCTCTGACACTAGGAGGCATCTCTCGCCTCACTTCCACCTGGCAGCCCCAGGCCTCTCAGCTCCTACTCAGAGGTTCTGGGGAGAGTGAGGACGGTGGCCAGGCCTTGCCCTCTCCTTTCATCCCCAGTACTGGCCTCCCAGCTGCCAGCCCTGCCCCGGCATCCCACAGGCCTTCAGCAGGCCACCTGGTGATTGCTCCCAAGAGATGCCCAGATAGACATCTTCCATAAGTTTCTGGCAGTGGCGGCAGCCAGTTCTTTAAAAAGGCTTCATGTCATACTGCAATCAGCTGAGGCGTCCAGCTGCGATGTGTATTAATGCCACTCTACTCTCAAATGTCCTGTGTTGCTCTCTGATGAGCTGATGGGGGTCTCCTGCTACCTCTGGCCCCCCACCTTCCCTCTGTGTGGACACTGTGCACATCCTTATGTTCATCTTATGATTCTCTGCTGAACTCACTGATGGGCCTTGTGCCCTCCCAGACACCTCTTTCTCACCCGTCCCCTCCAGCCGAGGTTTTATGAAAACAATCACTTCCAACCATTCTCAATTTTAACAGCTTTGAGAAAAAAAAAAAAAAAAAGTTCAGCAGTATCCAGGGGAACTAATTAAATGGCCTTCAGGCACCTTAGAGGAGGAAGAAAAGTCACAACTGGTGTAAGAAGAGGAAGAAACAACATTAAAAGAAAACAAGGAGGAACAAAATAAAAACCAGAGATAAAAAGTCAAGAGAAAACAGCGGCGCCTGAGAAACAAGAATTCCAGCCGCCAACTTTTACGGCGTCCAGCCCTGTTATTCATAAGCGAGTTTCCTCTCTCACAAAGGACCTTTTGCACGGTTTTCCCTGCTGCCTCCAAACCAGCTGCTCACGCTGTTGTATCCTGAGTGATGATGAGGCTCTGAAAGGGTTTTTTGGGAACAGATGGCTAGGGGAGAGCTGGGGAATGTGCCAGCAGAGGGCTGGGCGGGCTGCCAAGGCCTGCGGTGACTGAGTGCTTGGGCTTCCAGCTCGCGTGCTTTCCCTGCCCTCTGCCCTCCGTGGCGCCAGCAGGCCTTCCCAGCGAGAGCTCGGAACATCTGGAGTCTGGGGCTGCCAGGAGGGGGGGCCGCGGCGGCGGCGGGCGGGGGACCCTCTGTTCCAGCGGAGCTCCCATGGACTCACCACCAGGCCCGCCTCGGAGAACAGCTAATCAAAACCACAGCGCCCGAATGGGAACCAGGCGCGCTCCCAGCTGCAGCCAGAGGCCGCCAGGCGACTTAACCCGGTGTCAGGCCTCACTGGCGGCACAGCGCTGGGGGTGCTCAGGACTGATGACACCCCCTAGCCCACCCCACCCTGAACCACCCCCAGCGCCACCACCAGGCTATTGGCTTCCCGCAGCTTAATGAAGCCTCCACGTGCTGCAGCCTGGCTGCTTACATAAGAGCGGTTGCTCTGGGCAAGGCCCTGCACCCGGCATTTGCTGGGGGCCTCTTGGGCGCAGGCCACCCTGCTGGGCAGTGTGTGAACTTCAGGGACAGGCAGGCCTCAGGAATGAAGAGCCGGGAGTTTGAAACCAAAAAGTCACAGGCTCCAAATGGCTCCACCACTTCTAATCATGTGGACTTGAGCAAGAGGGCCTCAGTTTCCCCTCTGCGCTATGGGGGGGAGGGGTTAGTGTAATGGGGGTAGAGATAATGTATGTGAGGTGCCTGGCACACAATGGGCACTCACCACATGGTCAGTGTGATTGTTGGTGATAGTTTGTTTATTGGCATTATTACTGGGTTCAACCAATGCCATGCATGTATTTTGGTATGAGTCCACGAACTTTAGAAGCCCAGGGATTTCTGGGTTGGCTGCACGCTTGCCCCCCTTTAAGGGTACAGGAGTAGGGCTTTGCCCTGAAGTGCTGGAGAGGGGAGGAGTCCCTCACTCAGAACTATTCACTCTCATCTACATCTTGGCTGGTCAGTCATTCATCCACCTCTGGGGACTGCCCTTTTCTGAGATGTTCCTTCCTGGTGTTCCATATGAAGTTGTTACCTTGTAGCTATAAATTCATGAGATTTCCTTTCTGGCACTCACTGAGAAAATGCCAGCCCTTTCTCATACGGGAACTTGTTTAAATCTGCCAGCAAGGCAGCAAGGAAGGCTCTCACTTTAGGGATGACAGAACTGAGGATCAGAGAGGTTAGAGAACTGGGGATCAGAGAGGTTAGGTAACACACCCAAGGTCACACAGCTAGGAGGCGCCAGTGCCAGGACTCAAACACAGGTCTCCAGCCCCAATGCTCTACACTTCACCTACTTCATGATCATGCCAAGGGTCTCCCTGTTGTATTTTTGTGTGCCTTAAAGTTAAATGACCTCACCACAGGGAACTGAAAGAACTGTAATGTTCTCTCGACTTAACCACCACCCACACAGACGCTCTTTCTCCAGGGTCCAGGACCATGGGCCACAGAGCCTCTGCAGGGGTTTCTAGAGGGGCATCCTGGCTCAAAGAGGTGCTCCAAGGGGGTTCTCTAAAGAGTCTCTACATTCCCAAGGGTTATCAGTTAGAGCATTAGAGGGGGGCCTCCCATGTCTCTGTGACTTTCTGAACATAAGTTGTTGGTTAGTTCTTGTTCACTATGCCTGAGACCCCAAGTTTTCATTCATACACAGTATGCTGGAGAGAAAAGTAGGACCTGTGATTCATGTCAGGAGGGGGTCAACCGGAAAAAGGAGAGAGAAAGGGTGGGGTAAAAAGAATGTGAAAGGAGAGAGGGAAGCAGCATCCCCAGCCTCTACTCCACCTCAGGACCACCGGGAAACATGGGAGGGCTGAATTTAGTGGGGGGAGGGGCGCAGCTCTGAACTCACCTGTGAGGCTCCCCAGCTAATGATCCCACCAGCCCAGTTCCTACCAGACTTGGGGGTGTCAAATGTGAGAGGAGAAATGGCAGCTGAGAGAACACTCCATGTTAGAACCAACAGCTGGCGACAAACGTCTATGTAATTGGAATGCCAGAAAAAAATAAATTGCATCCATTTTTATGACTAAAAGGAAATTTGATGGTGGTTTCCCACCCACCTCCCCTTTTTTCCCAGCATAGATGGACTCTGTGGGCTTTGAAAGCAAATGGTATTTAACTCAATAACTTGGCCAGAGGATTTGGAAACAGAACCTCCTCTCACCCAGCGTACTTCCAATGAGGGAGGGTAGGGGAAGCGGGTGGGGAAGCGGAGCCCAGCCACCAGCCATGCCTCTCTTATTGGCTGGGTGACCCTGGGCAGTTCCTCAGGCCCTCAGCCTCGCTTTCATCATTCGTGTGATGGGACAACACCAGCACCTACCTTGCAGGGTTGGTGGGAGGCATCAATGAGGTGATATGCCAGAAGTACTAAGCACCCTGCCTCGCATGTAATCCAGGCTCTGAGAACATCAGGTAGTTATCAGTGTTCTCAGGGCACATTACTGTAGAGTCCCTGCAGTCTCTGTGAGGGACTTTTGAGAGTAACACCCTTTTTTAGACAGAAAAAGGAGCTGATGAGACCTCAGCACAGAAAGTCTAACTGGAAAGGGCCTTAGAAATCACTTCCAGCAACAACTCACCTTACAGAAATAGAGACTGAGGAGGCTCCAATGCGGGTGTCTATGTATTGGGTTGTCAGAAAAGTCATGACGTATTTTTTCTATGTTTTTCGTTGCAAAAATGCATCATGACTTTTCCGACAATCCAATACATAGCGGGTGGGGACAGAAACAGGACAGTGGGCATCCTGGAGGTGCAGGAGGCCCTGCACACGGGGGGTTGGACCCAGCCAGAGCAGGAGCTTTCGAGACTTTGCCTCGCACACTCAGGGGCTCCGGAACAGTCCCCAGAAAGAACAGGTGCCACCACCAGGTCACATCCAAGGCCTGGGCTCAGCCACTCAGAGAGTAAGGGGCCCTTCGGAACACCCTCGGCTCCCACCGACCCCCAATGCCAAACCAATGTGCCACTTCAGCTTGTCCCCAGCTCCTAAGCTACAGAAGTTGACACCCAAGACATTCTTCCAAAGAGGAGTTGGAGCCATCACCAAGAAAAGCCTCCCCTCCTAAGAAATCAGCAGGAAAAGAAAAAAAACACAGGTCAGAGGGAGTTGCACCAGCGTCATGCCTCCTCTGACTCCAGGTTGCCCACAGCGTGAGGAGCAAACTCCTGGCCGTGCAGAACCAGCCTTCCTGGACTGTGTCAGCAGGCTACAGTCATATGGCCCCAGGGTCCCCAGTCGCTGCCCAGGCCTCTGCCCAACCCTTAACTCAATTCATCATGGTTCCTCTTCTCTCTCCATACCCCCAACCCTGGGCCTGAGAGCAACTTGAGGTGGGGACTTACTGGCCATTTATCACCAGGGTTTAAACTATGTCATCAATGTCAGTAGCTATTGCTGTTGCTGTTGCTGCTGTTGTTGTTGTTAATACTCAATGGCTTAAAATCACTGGAAGGGGATGCCCTAGATGGTGGAAATTGGCCCTTTCCTATTCCAAAGGTCTGGCAAGGCCCGCCCCGTCCAGGTGTGGAACAGTGCTGCTACTCTTCCTCCTCCCCGCTCCTCTTCCTTCTGCCCCTCCCTCTTTCTTCCCCCTCCTCCTTAGCTCCAAGGAGTTGCTGCTTTAAAAACAGGAGCTGCGGAAACATGGCCCAGAGCCAGCTGCTTAACGTGCATTATCTCCGGCTGCAGCCGGAGTTAGAACTGAGCTCTCCAGAGCCCTTGCACTCCTCCCGCCCATCTTTCTGCTGCACGGCCACCGACACTGCCCTCTGCACAACTGGAGCTCCCAAATGGGGCTCTGAACCCTCAAGTCACATCCTGGGAGGCCCAGAGATGGAGGACTCACCAGTCAAGGGATGCAGGTCCCCCACCCCGGCAGGACAGGGCTGAGATGGGCAAAAGGATGCGCCTGGAATCTTGGGGGGTGAGCCGGGTTCACCTTAAATCCCATTCTTAACACAGGTCTGGAGGAACAGGGCAACTCGTCAGAGCTGCAAGGGATCTCAGAGGACTGGAGTACAGTCTCGCAAGGAGGCGACCTGAAAAAGGATCGTCCAGCCTTTCAGGGCACATTAACTGTGAGGGAGCCATCCTCAAGTATGACAGCTCAGATTGTCATCAGCAGCAACCGTGATCATCCCCGTCCCAGCTCCCACTTCTTGAGGACTTCCTTTGAGCTGATCACTTACACTGACCTGTTTTCGAGTTTCTTCCTTTCTTTGCTTTCCATCTCCCTCCTTAGAATGTAAGCCTGGCTCTCTCCCGTCCTCAAACCCTCAGGCTGTCCTCAGTGGTGCAGGGGGTGGGAGCCCCAAATCCACACCCTCAGCCTACAGGGACGATGGAGAGCCCCACCACCACCATCCCATGACAGTGTCCATGTATGTGCTCAGCATAGAATTTCCCCAGCATGTAACTCACTATAGATGCTCAATAAACACTGACTGAATGAGTGAATGTCTAGAAACACCATCCCCCTTGGCCCTGGTTAACAAAGCAGAGGCCTGCCCCAGCCACCCACTCAGACCCACTGGGCAGGTCACTGGAGACCATCCCTGAGGACACCCTGGAACTCACACCTGCATGATGACAGAGATGCAGGAAGGCACCACAGCAGGAGTAAGGAGGTCCTGTGAGCCACCAACCTATCAGGGAAGATTGCTGGACCCAAAGAAGCCCTCAGAGGTCCCAGCAGCTCCAGAACCTGTCCTGTCCCTCCATCTAAGTCTTCTTGGCAGTGGTCACTGCCCAGGCCTAGCACTTGGAAGATGACAGCCCTGGGACAGTGTGACTGGTGAGAGGGCAATGTAGGATGCAAGCTACCCAGTGCCCTTCTGAGGTGAGGTAAGGCCTCCTCTTGGAAAGTCAAACTGGAAAGGACCTTAGAAATCACTGATGATGTTTCCACCATCCCCATTTATCAATGAGAAAACTGCGGCTCAAAGAGGTTAAGAAATGGGTCCAAGATGACATAGCTGGTAGGTGGTGAGCCAGGACTTTGAAGTCAGAGTTGTTTGATGCTCTTAACCACAATTTTCCACCTCAATCTCCCCATCTGGACAGTGGGAAGGCTGGACCAAATGGTCTCCAATGTGTCTTAGATTTGAGATGATTTCAGGGGAAGCCAAAACCTCATCTCCATTGGGCATCTTCACCCCACTCTCCCTTCTTTTCTCACCTCCCAGGCATCAGCCTCCTCCCCAGCCCAGGACACTCTCTACTCCAATCAAGGAACAAAAAAGGGAGGGGGTCTCAGTGCTCCTGTCTTTGGCAGGTGAGAGGAGGACTTGGGGACAGAGGGTAATGAGGGGCAGATGGAGAAAATGGCGCCTGCCCACTCTGCCCATCCATACCTCCAGACCTCCCGAATGCCAGGGGAAGTTCACAGAGAGTTTACAAACCTCCTTTGTCACAAAGCGCTGCATGAGCCATCAATCACACCCTTAATTTACCCGTGTCACTTTCCAGTGGAAAGCCGCCCTGCAAGCAGCCAGTGGTACTTCCTCTCACCCACTTGATGAAGATTTCATCTAATTGGTCCACGTTAATCACTCCCAGGAATGTAATGTGCAATTACCGTAGCAGCAGCAGCAGCTGGCTATGAGGACATGCTGTGGCCCTCCCTGGTGTAGGCTGGAGAGCCCATGGAAGGCCTCCCTGACTCGGGGCCCAGGGCCCCTCAGAAACCTGGAGAACCCTGAGAGGGCCTGCTGGGAAGAGGAGCAGGTGGGGGTGGTGAATGTCAAGGATGGGGGAGGAGTGGGCCAGGAAGAAGGAACCAGTGGAAGGTGCTAGTTGCCTGGCTCCCCACCCTCCCCATCCCTGGATGCCCAGGGGAGCCGACCACCCTCCTCACAGACATCGGCTGGATCCCATCCTCTGTTGCTCCCCCTCTAGCTTTGTGAGAACAGAGATGCAGAGGGTTGCCATAAGCACTTCCTGGCACTGGCCCCCAACTGGAAACGCTGGAAGCACAGGCCATCTGGGAATCATAATTGTACCCAACGCTTTTCTTCCTGCATATATTTCTCCAAATGCATCAGGCTTTGTACAGGCTGTTCCCTCTGCCTTGGATGCTGTTCCCTGCTTCATCTGCCTGGTGATCTCTTGGTTGTCCTGCTGGTCCCAGCTCAAACACCACTTACACTAAGGTGCCCCTTCAAACTCCCTTGGGCAGGAGAGGTAACCTGTCCCCCTCTGCCTGGCCTTCCACAGCCCCTAGCACAGGCCTCTAGAACCTCCTCACCACACAGCCCTGCCCTTATCTCTCTGACCATCCTGTGAGGTGTGTGGGGACTGGGACCATATGTCTGTCATCTTTATAGTATTTCCCAGCATGCTCAGGTTGGGGTTCAGCAAATCCCTCCAGAATGAATGAATGAATGAATATCACCTGCCTTAATGCACGGACTCAGGTAATCCACAGGCCAAGTCACATTCCCAAAACATGCCCAGGGGCTCTCCTGGGCTGTCACCTGCTCAGGGGATCTCATCCTGATACAACAGCTATCAGAGGCTGCGTGGGGAATTCAGCACCAGAGCACAAAAGGCCAGAAAGAGGTTCAGAGATAAACTGTCCTCATTTCATTGATAAGCAAATCCAGGACCAGAGGTCCCAGGTGACTGTCCAAGGTCCCCAGCAGCCCCATTACCAGGAGTAGGGTCATGTCCATAATCCCAAGGAACTGAGGAGCTCTGAAGCTGGGGTAACCCCAGCAAAGCTCCAAGAGGCTGATCTCGCTGGACCTTTGGAAGCCTGGATGAGTGTGGAGTACCCCAAGTTCCTGTCCCATCTTCCCTGTCCTCCCCCAGAGGCTGCTGCCTGAGTGGCTGGCGCATACCTTGCGTTTCTTGGCACGTCCCTCAGCCTGCAGGGTGCGCGTACAGCGCTGCACACACTCGGAGAAGCTGAGGTTGCTGCGGTCGGCGCTGTAGTCGAGGTCAGCCAGCCGCGCCAGAGACAGGATGTAGTTACAGGCGATCCTCAGGATGGCCAGTTTGGACAGCTTCTGCCCATAGGAGTAACACGGCACCTGTGGGGGTGAGAAGGCGTCAGGAGGAGCTAGCTGCTGGGGTCTCAGTGCTGAACGTCACCCTGTGGGGCACCCCAGCCAGGCAGGCATGGGGCCTCTCACAGTGACATCTACACCCCCTGAGAGGGGACTTCTGAGCACCGGAGGTGGCCCGTCTAAGCCCTCAACCTGGATTTTATTCTCTGTTCTAAGCACCTGCTGTTTCCTCACACACATCTCAGCTCATCCACTCACAAACTCGGAAAGGTATCCACATTCCTGTTTTGTAGGGGAAGACATGAGGCTTAGCTCGTACCCGAGAATCCGTCTGAATGGTGCACAGTGCGTTCTCACCATGACAGAGCTCTGTCCCCAACCCTCCCTAAGAAGTCTGTCTGAGCGAACAGACATTTTTTTCAGCTCTGATATTCCATTCATTTACTCATTCAGTGACACTTGCTTTGCTAGGCACTTGAGGTTCTGACGACGAATAATAACGTGATTCCTGCCTTCAGAGAACTCACACTCAAGAGTGATGTTATAATGTCATAACAGAGTTAGAGACTTTAGGAACATACTAAAAGTTAAAGTGCCAGTGGTCAGCTGGGGGGTACACACAGGGTTGGTTTCCTTTTTCTTTATGCCCTCTGAACCTGGGATGCGGCTGGGCATACGACAGGTGAATAAATACTTAGAGCCCCAACCAGACTTGACACGTTTGTCAGTGATTCATCACAACTAGACACTCACTAATTGCGCAGGGATTTATACTGGGTGAAGAGCTAGAGCCTCTAATTTTTTAACATTGTCCACCAAAGTTTATGCTGCATGAGCAAAAAGCTATGAAGGCTGCAGCAGAGTTATGAGTTGTAATGTGGAAAGGTCACCGCAAAGTCCATCTGACAGGGTGCTAACCAACAGAGCCACTGCTGCCATGAGGCACCCTTCATCTAAACGGCTGAAATGAGCTTGCCTGGAAACCAAGGTTCCAGGTTTCCTCCTCTCTCTGACTCGCCAGGATCTATACCAGCATCCATCCCTGTCACCAGTATCTGGTACTGATTAACCCTCATCCCAGAGAGAGGAACCACCGTGGCGCATCCATTCAACAAGGATTTAGTGAGCACCACCATATGCCAGGTACTGTTCTAGGTCAGTGGCTCTCTGCCGAGGGCGATTTTTGTCCCTCAGGGAACAGTTAGCAATGTCTGCAGACATTCTTGATTGTCACTACCAGGGAACAGGTGAAGAGGTGCTACTGGCCTGTAGTAGGTAGAGGCCAGGGATGCTGGGAAACATCTTGTCATGCACAGGATCCTACGATCCCCACAAAAAAGAAATACCCAGCCCAAAATGTCCACAGTGCTGAAGTTGAGAAATCCTATTCTAGGCTCTAGGGACAAAGCATGAACAAGACAGTCACCTCAAATGGGGCCCCTAAATGTAACATCCACTTTGATCTCACTTTAAACCTCACTTTGTCCAGGAGATTTATCTGCCTGCCCCACCCCAACCCTAAACAAGGGGCTGGGGGAAAGAGGGGGGCACCTGCCCTTGATAGTGCTCTAGTAGCACCCCATCTGTCCTTAACTCCTGATTATTTAATGGTCAGTCTCCCTGCAAGCTGTGGAGCAAGGGCCCTGTCTGCAGAGCCCAGCACAGGTCCTGCCCATAACAGGACCTAAAAAGGGTTTGCTGAATGAGGGAATGAATGGAAAAAAAATGAATGATTTCCCTCCATATTCACTAGGTGACTCCAGAATGTTTAAAACTGGGTTCAAAAACCTTTCCTCATTCTGAGGATAGACATTTAGCTATTTGACCTAAAGCTTAAACACACATACCTTTTGGTCACCTGGTTCAACTCCTGGCTGTAGCTGTAGCTTCCTAGCTATGAGACCCTGGGCGAGTGACATAATCTTTCTGAGCTTTGGTGTCCTTGTCATATTGCTAACAGGACTGACCTCACAGCATGGTAGGGATTAAATGAGATGGCATATGCACTGCCCAGAGAGTAAGGCCTGAAACAGTCAGTGAAATTAGTACAGCCGGTGTTGCAGGTCTCCAAAGAGAGGCTCCAGAGGGGGTGAGAGGCAGGAAATGCGGAGCCAGGACACAGCACACAGCACCTGCTTATCCCCCACACCCTGGGGGTCCTGAGATGCACCTACACCAGAAGCAACGTTGTCTGAAACCTTTTAAAATGCTCCAGCAGCCAAGAAGCTGCCCCTCACCAGGCTGGAAAACCCAGGGAGGGGCAGGGAGGTGACAGAGAGCACGCCAGCTCCCATGCACTTCCCCTTCCCACCTCCCACTCCCACCCTGGCTGCAGCTCCAAACCCATCCAAGAAAAGCCAGCAGAACAATGCACTTTGCCTGTTCCCAGCTAGAAGCCAGAGAATCCTGCTTTATCAGCCTGAACAAATAAACAAGGTCTGTGGGACAGAAAGGTTCCTGAGAATCCTGAGACAGGGCACCCTGGGGAAGGACTGCCCGCCTGGCGAAGGCCCCGGACACAGGGCACAGCTCTGTGACACAGGCCCCTAGCGTTGTTTTCACCCACAGGCCAAGCTGGGAGCGATCCAGCTCTGTGATCTCCCGCCCCTGAACAGCTAGCCACCCTGCCAGCTGGAAACAGGGATACCAGGAGGGATCTGCAAGTGGGAATACAGAACAACAGGTGAGGTCAAGGCCAACCTATGGGCCCCTGTGCCAGGTTCTGGGCCAGTTTTGTCCCAGATTTGTCACTCTGTCCCACTTTGCTTCTGTCAAAGTCCAGGTGTAACAAGAAAACCACCTGCTGAGCACCTATCTGGCACTCAGGTAGCTATTTACAAGTAGTTTTATCCCATTTAAAACTCCCCCACCCCAAAAGGTTATTATCCCATCTGCACATAAGGAAACAAAGAGGTGACATATTGGGCCCCAGGTCCCTCATCTAAGACCTGGTTGGAACCAGGAGCTTGTCTGTCTGGTGCCCAAGGAAGGCATATGGCCACAGGGCTCTCTGGCTCCCACCACCAGTGGTGGCCACAGATGGGACAACAAGGGCACCTTTTGGTCAGATCTCTCCTCCTTCTCCTCCTCCCCCTCTCCCGTGGGGGGAAAGAGGTGTGCTCTTCAGCTCACCTGGCTAATTCCAGGTCTTCCTGGTACCCAGGAAGCAGCACCTCAGGCCCGGACAGCCCAGCACAGAGGCACCCTGGCCGTGGCAGCTGCCTCAAAGTGAGAATCCCCAGCAGGTTCTAGTTCTAGGCGGCCGAGGGAGGGAGGAAAACGCAGGTCTGAATCCTGGGCACTTACCAGCAGTGTGACTTTGGGCAAGTGCCTTTCACCTCTGAGCCTTGGTTTCCTGGTGTGGAGAGTGGGGCTAACAACCCTGCCTACCTTCCATGACCACTGGAACCAGGCCACCCTTTCTGTTTATCATGGTCTATCTACTAAGGCAGCCAGAGGGCTGAGTAATTTTTTTCTTTTTTTTTAAGATTTTATTGGGGACTTGAGGGAGGAGAACAGCACTGGGAAATCAGGAAAGACGAACAGACAAGCAGCTGTGCTTTTGTTCTTCAGTCTAGCCATCGAGGACGTCGCTTCACTGGCCCATGTTGGTATTATCATTGCGCTCTTCCCAGATGAGGCAGTCGCTCGCCAGCCATTGGACAGCCGCTCATGACGGCTCAAGGCAGCTCACACCAGCTGCCAGCCACTCACGCTGGCTGCCAGTCACTCATGGTAGCTCATGGCGGCCCACTACAGCAGGGGCTGTAGCCTAAGCCGTAGTCAGTGACTCACAGCAGCCCAGCTCCAGGTCAAGCTGTTGTTCACCATCCTAGCTGTAGAGGGCGCAGCATCACTGGCCCTCACATGGGATCCGAACCCGGGCCCTGCTCCTCAGGGCTGACGTCTCAAGCCAACTCTTAACTCATGCCACTCGGCCAGCCCGAGGGCTGAGTATTTTTAATACAATGCCTACATTCATCTTTAAACAGCCCCAAGAGGTAGAAAGCATCACTTCTTTACACAGTACTCTCAGCTGGTGGAAGATGTTTTGGGTTTTGAACTTCCACCTTAACTGGGCTCCTTCCAATTAGCCAGAAGCAACTGCTTGGGAATTTGGAAGGGGGTCTATAGCCTAAAGTGGGGAGGTGGGCAGCCTACCCTTCTAAGGCACAGAGAGAGAGCTCTGTACTGATCCTATGGGACCCCAGCCTTTGTGCATTACCTCTCTGAGCACCCACAGAAAGTTCTAGTGCCCAGCCATCCTACTGCATGCAAAGGACCCCACAGCAGTTATCTGCTCACCCTGGTCGGGGACACGGGCCACAGGAGGCAGCAGGGTCACTTGGCTCCATCTGCTGAGAGAGTGTCCAACTTCCGGGAAAGTAAAAGGACTTGTCTTAAGCTCACCCCACAAAGATTCTCAAGCTTCAGAGGAGCAAATTTGGGGATTTTTCACAAGGTTCCATATGCCCCCAGAACATTCCATCTCACGCACCCCAAGCTGGACCCTATCCAAGCTCCAGGAAGCAGGAAAAGGCAAAAAGGGCACTGGCCTGGGAGCCTGAGAACCTGGCTGTACCTCTGGCCATCCACGTTACCTTAGGCAGGTCCATAACCTTAGGGGACTGCAGTTTTCTCGCCAATAAAATGGGCATCAGAATACCTGCTACCTCTGGAAGGAACAGCTGTGGGCAAACGCAGAAAGGTGCTACAGAGAAACAAAGCCAGGAACCTACCAGCCAGTGCAGGACAGGCCTGGAAGCCCTCCACCCTCTGGCCTTTGTGCCAGCTCCTATCCACCCTTCAGACCCAGCCCAAGATGCCCTCCTGGAAGCCCACAGAGACTCTTGGACCCAAAGAGCTCCAACACTGTCCACGGAACACAGCTCAGTACTTTATTCCATTTGAAATTACTATTCTCTAACCTCCTATGTCAGTGAGTGCAGACTACCTAAGACAAAGCCACTCTATGCAGAGCTGTTCAAGGTCCTTGTCAAGCTCTATTTAAAGAGGTTCTTTAAAATCCCAACTTTCTACACAGCAACGAGGCTAGTAATTAAGAGCCATGGGCCCAGGGCCAGACAGGCCTGGGTATAAATCCCAGTCACTTGCTTAACCTCTCTGTAAAAGTGATCTCACCTGTAACATGGGAAGGTAGCACTACAGGTATGCAACCACAGGCTCAATGCAACCAAGCTCCTAAGCTGCCACCCTGGTAACTGTGGATATGAGAGGTCAGGATAGAAGGGTCTGAAAAGGACGGATGTGTGGGGGGTGGGGGACCATCCCCACAGCCCCTCCTGGGCCATCCTGAGTTCCCTTGGTGAGGGTCCCCTGGGAGACTCTAGAGACAGCAGAGGAGGGAGCCCAGGCGCTACTCAGCACCTCCTTCATGAAGAGGCACCTCAGCAGGTCCTGAGGGCTCCTCACTACTGCCTCAGGCTTCTGCCTGCAAGGCTGCCATTCCCCCATCAAGACTGAGGGGCTTCATGCTTTCAGGGGAGCGAGAAAATCTGCATACACACCAGATGCCCCAAGGATGAGCACAGTCTGTGAGCCAGAAGGTTCTGCCAGGAGCCACAGGCCCGCAGCTCTGGCCCCTCCCCTCATCCACCCAGTAAGGCCAGGCTTCCACTTCGACCCCCTCCCACCTGGCCCTGGAGCAGCCCTGCACATGGGCCAGGCCCAGCTGTGCACACATGGCCTTCACATGAGGCGGCGGGGAGGGCCCTGTGCAGCTGGGCTGGTGGCATGTGCTTCAGCCTGACCATCTGCCCCACACACCCACCACCCTGGCCCCTCTGCCACACACCCTCCCAGACCTATCCCCACCTCCACCTCTGTGGCTAAGCAGCCCCATTCCTCATGATCCCTTCCTGATTGAGAGGATAGTGGGATAGACAAAACAGAAGGCCGCCTGGCTTGCCTGTGCTGAGAGTGGACAGCTCTGGGGCATTCAACAGGCTGAGGAGCAGAGCTGTCAGGAGCCTGGGCGCTGGAGCAATTCACTGACACTGATTCGAAGCCAGGCTCTGCAATGACAGTGGCACACAGCTATGCAGGCTGTGACTGCACCATGCCAAGGAGGCGCCAGCACAGCGGAGTCTAGTGAATGGCATGCCAAGGAGGTGTGCAGTGCAAAACCCACAGGGCCTCGATCACCTGACATAGCTCTCTGGCCTCAGTCTCACCGTCTTGTGAAATATTTTCTCAGCACTAAGAGAGGCAGGCAGAAGGGTAGAAAGGGCCTGAACTGGCTGTCAAAGGACCTAGGTGCCAGTGCTGCTCTGCTACGCACCAGCTGTGATGCTCTGGGCATGTGGCTTCCCCAATCTGGGAAGGGTGTCCATAGCTGCAAGGTGGGCAGGTGGACAGGCATCTCTCTGACATTCTGTCATCCTTCCATCCTGGGGAGTGGGTTGCAGGACGCTCTACAGGCTGCTGTCCTCCCCAGGCATTCAGACACAGACCACTGCCCAAGGGGGCACTGAATGCTACACTGGGCCCACTGCCCAGGGTCCCAACTGTATTGGCTGTGGTCAATGGCCCAGCCTGGTCTGTGACAGCTACTTGACCCCTCCACCCCACCTCATTGGGGAGACATCTTACTCAAACCCAAGGAAGACACTTTGGCTCAAAAGTCATATGGGCTCTTTTCCCCAGCAGTCCAATTCCCTTCTCATGAATGGACACAGGCACCACTGCCCACCCCACCAGCAGGAGGACGAGCATAGTGTGATCGGAAAAGAAGGTCATGTTTTTCTGAACTGTTTTGTTGTTGGGTAAAGCCCAGAGAGGTTGAGTAACTTTCCTGGAGTCACACCGGAAAGTCACTGCCCAGCAAGAAAAAACCTGACTACTCAAACCAGTCACATCCAACACACCCTATGTGGGGTGGGGGCAGGGGGCACTTGCTACCCTCTTCCTAGATCTCCCTTCTCTCTAAGAAAATGAGAAGCCTAGAATCCCAGGGCAATCCCAATCTGATCTAAAGTGGAATTATAAAACTGTCCGTCTCCACCATGGATAATTTCTAGGCAAATATTCTTCCCCATCCCTCCGCCAGGTCACTGTCCAGTGAGGGCAGCCCTCACCAGCTCCAAACTGACCCACTCCAGAATTAGTCTCTGAAGGTAGCCCCCAACTAACTGGTCCCCTCGGCAGACCTGCCTGCTGCACCACGGGGTGAAGGGCAGCGGTGGAGGAGATCTCCTGGGAAGGCTCTCACCAGCCAATTGCTGAGGCCGCCCCTGGGGAGGAGGAGCAGGCTTGTAGCCCGGGTCCCTAAGGACGCTAGGGCAAGGGGTGCAGAGCCCAAAAGGAACCTGAGTGTAGGAGCATCCCTACTGGGAGCTAGGGGCTGAAGAAGGAATGCGGGACCCTTATATTCCGGCAACCCCAGGCCCCTCCGCAGACCAAATGCCTGAAGACAAGGGTCTTCCCCCGCTGCCCCGCCCGACAGATTCCCACATTCCCCCTCTCCAGTCCTCACCGCGCCCAAGGGACTCTGGGAGACAAATGCTGCCATAAAAGTGAACTATGAGGGCTGAAGTCAGACGCGCAGACAGGGTCACCCCCCGGGGAGGGGAGTGGGGGACCAGGGCATGCCTTGAGGGAACCGTCACCCCCAGCTTGCAAACTAAAAATCCCTACCAGCTCTGTGGCAAATGTCAATACTCTAGGAAGCTCCAAATCTGTCCGGGTCCTGGGGCCGACCAGGCAGGAACAACTTGCCCTTCACACACACCCTCATCCTCCCTAAAGTCCTCGGGCCACTCACCCACCCATTCTGGCAAACGTCCCCCGGCGCAGTGAGGGTATTGCGGCTGGAAGCCGGTACCTGCTTCCGGAGCGCCTCGAAGGCTGCGCTGATGGTGTGCACCCGCGTCCGCTCCCGGGCGTTAGCCAGGAGCCTCCGGGTCTGCTGCAGAGCTTTGATCTCAGAGGAGGCGGCGGTCGCTTCGCCTGGCCGTTTCCTAGGCGACGCGGAGGAATCCGGGTGGTTATTGTAAATTACGTGTGAAATTGACGAGTAGGAACTTTCCCCCGGGCGCGTGGGGGGCGCAGCGCGCACTGAGGTCTCGGGGGGCGCAGGGGGCGCGGACGGCGTGGGGCGGGCAGGCGGTGCGCACAGCAAGATGCGGGGACGCAAGCCGGGTTCCCGAAAAGGCTGTACCTCGGGACCACCGGGTACATGGCTCTGGGGCGTTGGAGGCAGCGGTGGTGGCGGCGGCGGCGGCGGCGTGGGGAGTCCCGGCCCCACTGCGCCCAGGGCGAACCCGCGTTTCCGCGCGTCCAAGACCTCTGGCGCCCGGGCGCCCCCGCGATCCCCGGCTGTGTCCGCGCCCCCACCTGAGGGAACGGCCGGCGCCACCGGGGCTGGCGCCGGGGCCGGGACCGGGACCGGCTGCAGTCGCTGGGTCCTATCCCGCAGCCCGTTGGTGGCAGTGGCGCCGTGCTCGGGCGCTTCCAAGTCCAATCGGAAAGTTTTATAACCGTTCGCGCGCCGCGCCGGCTCCTTGCCTTTCCTCTTGAGCTTCTTGAGGCCGTTCAGCTCCTTCACGCACACGGTCTTCCACGGACCATCCTCGAGAACCGGTATGTGCTTCATGGCGCGGGCAGCGCGCGAGGCAGGGGCGTGGGGCTGCCCGGGATGCGCGCCCGCCACGCTCGCTTTGCACGCGGCGCCGGGGTCTGCCTGGCGGCCGCTGCGCTCACCACCTCCGAGGCTCGAGCTCTCCCTTGCTCTCCCCCCGCCCTCCCTCCCGTCCTCTCTCCTCTCTCCCCCGCGCCCGGGGCAGCTGCGCCGCCGGCTCCGTGAAGCCGCCGGGCAGTCGATTCCCGGAGCGCTCAGAGTGTCATCTGAAGTCACTGCCGCCGTGCCAGCATTTTTGGAGCACGCCCGCTGCGCTCCATCTGTGTTTGTTTAGCCTCAGTTTACACAGAAGCCCAGTTCGCGAGATCAGTCAGCGCCGCCGGCCGGAGAGCAGGCAGCTCCCGCCGCCGCCGCCTCCCAGCCCGGCCGCCCGAGCGGCGAGCGCCTTTAAAGAAACAGGAAGCATTTTTCAAAACAGCTGGGCTACCGGCCGCCTCCTTTGTCCGCGTCCTCTCTACCTCCCCCCACCCCCCCCCCTCCAGTCGGGGGTGCTGCTCTTTTCCTGAGGACGGTCAGCTCCCTATAGAACTGCCCGAGCACGTGGCTTCTGGGCCCTTCAGCCCTTCCCCAGATCATTGCTGGACCTTCTCTACCCGACCTCACTGACTTCTCGGAACGCAGTATAGACCTTCAGCACCCAGTACCTCCCGGTCCACCCTCCACTCTAACTAACCAATCGCGAAAACAACGGAGGAGCAACTTCTCCTGGAGTTGGGGGTGTCAACAGGGGCAAGGAAGGAGTCTGGAGTCTCCCCGAGACCCGCATTCCCACAGCACCCACAACCCCATCCATTCTGCCACTTGCTGAAGCAAGGAGAGCAGGAGCAGAAAGCCTAAGCCACAGGAAAACTGAGGCTCTGAAAAAGAATGCTCTTTCCCATAGTTACACAGCGAGTCAAACGGCCCTTCTAGCCAGACCTATCAATAGCATCTGGGAGAATCTGACATGACCTCACCCCAGGCTGCCTGCTAAGCCCGGATTTATCTATGAAGTGTGGAAAAAAATCAATGCCTACACCACTGTGTTGCTGTGAGAAATTAAGTACCAGGCACATAGGAGATACTACTCAAATGGTAGCTTTGGTTATTATTAATAACAAGGGTAGAATAGTTCTTACAGGCAGGTTTTCTAGGCTCAAACTCCAGCTCTGCCACTTACAAACTGAGTGACCTTGAGCAAGTCACTGAGTCTTTCTGTGCCTCCCTTTCATCTGTAAACAGAGGTAATAAGGGTACCTTCCTCCCGAGGTGCTTGCGAAGATTCATTGAACATAGATGTGCAAACCACTCAGAGCAGTGCCTGACACAAAGTGAGACCTTTGTAAGTGCCCACTGTTATTGGCAAGGGACAGATGTGGACTCCCCAGACCCTCTGTCCTCTGTGCAATTCCACTGGAGATTCTGGAAAGATGAGGTCAAATTAGCCGGCCCTTATCTGAGACCCACATCTCAAGGACCAACACAGGGCATCTTCACTCCTCCCAGGCCCCTTCTATGGTAGTTCCGCCTTAAGACAGCAGTGGATGCTAAAAGCAGTTCGGGAGGGCCGGCCAAGTGGCTCAGTTGGTTAAGAGCTCTGAGCCACAGCGGTTCAATTCCCGGCCCAAGCTGAGCTGCCACTGAGCTGCCAACAGGCGGCAGGATGGCTCAGCTAAATAGATGATGATTAGATAGATAGATAGATAGATAGATAGATAGATAGATAGATAGATAGATAGATAGATAAATGCAGTTCAGGAGAAGATGGACCCTTGGCCTGGCCTTGGGCTCTGGCCTCTGTAGCCACTATAATCATCTTTCTGGTTTCAGCCCTTCATTCCCACCCCTGGTCCCACCAGACCCCGTGGAGGTTTTCCTATGAAAATGCAGGACTCACACACAGTCCAGAGTCCAGGGGAGAATGCCCTGGGGGTGGAGTGGCCTGTGGCAAGTGGGGTCTGGGGAGATAGTATGGGGTCTGGGCAGAAGGTTCAGGGGCAGGAGCATAGAGCAGGGGCCAGGAGCCCAGGATGGGTCTTGGCTTTTCAACTATCAAGGCCTCATGGCCCTAGGCAAGACATTTCATCCCACTGGGGTTCTGTTTTCTCATCTATCCTTGAGGATATTTCTGTCCAGCCAACCTCTCGTGGTACTTGGGCAAATAAAAAGAGATCATGGATGTAAAAGGACTTCAACATAAGGCTTCAAATGAATGCTCGCACATCCACATTCCCACGGGGACACACACGGAGGCATGCAGTTTTCTAACTATAGTAAATGCCAAACTTCATTTTTTCCACCGAGATGGGTTCCAGCATCATAGTGCATATACTCCTTGAGGAGGCCCCCTTTCCCTGGACACCCAGTGTCATTCTGCACTTTATCTATGTCCTGGGGGCCAAGGGTATGCTCCGGAGAGGAGCCCTCATTCTCCTGCTGTTTCCCAGCCAGTCTGTGACCCTAACATGCTGGCCTTTGCTTGCAAGTCTTCCACACGTCCCCTCTGCAGAGCATGCTCTTCCTCGCCCCTTGGTGATCAGCTCCAGTGTCCCCTCCTCCTGTAAGTGCTGGCTGATCACCGAAGCTCCCGGTCACTCTTGCTGGCCTCCACACATGCTCACTCACAAGTATTGCTTCCACGTATCCTCCACTGCAGACCTGTCAGCTCCTGGGCTTGTGGGCTTCTGAAAGATGGCTGTTTCCTTCCTCCCTGACTCCAAGAGTCAGTGCCCAGGAAACCTTTGCTGAAGGACAACCAGTCCTCATGCCCTTTACATTCTCCAGATCCCAAGCAGAGGCTAATACCCCAGCTTGCCCTCTCCTCGTGCCTCTAGCCAGTCAGTGGCAGAGATGGAGGAAAAGTCAAGACCCCTCTTCACAGCTGCTAAGATACTCTCTAAGCCTCAGTTTTCCTCTCTGTAAAATGGAGATCGTAATAGTGTGCCTCACAGACCTGGCATGAGGGCTAAATGAGTCAGCCTGTACAGCCTTCAGCATGGGGCACCACAGTGGAATGGATGGTGGCCTTCAGCACCCTGGGCTAGCACAGGTGCCCAGGCTCCATCCAGCCCAGCGTCTGCCCCAGATTTGGGGTGCATTTGCAGGCTGGGGTGTCCATGGCTAGCTGGGGCTTATGGAAGTCTCTGGCAAAACTGAAATTCGTCCCTAAAGAAGCCAGGCTGTATACCAGGAAAATCATGTCGGTTGAGTATCGAGGTCTTCACTCATGTTTATCCTGAGCCCCTTACCAACTGCCTCAAATAGAGGAGACGTTCTGTGAGATCCCACGGGGTGGGAGGAGGGGAAGGAAGTGGATAGGAATGGTCAGCTGCGCTGGGTGGAGGCAGAGTGGGACACAGACCCGGCTTCAGTCTCCCAGGACACCCTCCTGCCCCCTCACCATGCTTCCTCTCCTGCTGATCAAATGCTGTAGCCCCTGGGTTGAGGTAAGCCTAGGAGGGATCTCAGCTTTGCCACTGATCTCAGCTGCCTTCAGCAGCCCCTTCACCTCTCTGAGCCCCATCTCGTTATCTGGGCATTATCCCTTTAGTCATAAGATGAAATGGCATTTACAGGAACAGGAGGCAACCTGTAAAGAGCCCAAGTGATGCGAAGGGTCCCTGTTGCCATTCCAAGCCTGCCAGGTGGCATACCTTCAAAGTCCAGTCTACCTGCCCATGGCCCCTAGCCTAAGCTTCAAACCTTTGACTTCCAGTTCTGCCTTCACTCAGCCTCCTTGAGAATTGGGAAGAGAACCCAGCTAGGCAGCGCCCCCTGGTGATACGACACTGCACGACCTGCAAGTGACATTGCGGTCTCCCACAAGGAACTTCTTGCTGATTTTGGAGCCAAGGTGGTGGCCCTGCAATGACAATAATATGGATTTCGTGAATTCATAGAGTTGCCAGCATGAAAAGGCTATCAAGGCTCCAGGTGGTCCCATCCCCAGGTTGGGCTGCGACAGTGCAAACACCCCAAGAAAACATATGCCCTACATTAAAAACATCCTGCACTGAATCAACTGTTTGAGGTTAGCCTGGTCTAGCATAATGGTGCCACAGGGAGGTTCCACATCCCCTGGATGGCTGGTCCAGGGAACAGAAAGAAACTAAGAAGGGAAGGGAAGGCAAGAGCTTAGGGCTTAGGCCCCTAGGAACAAATGCTACAACGTCAAGCAGTAATAATTACTGCCACGCAGTAAGTGATTTCACTAAACCCTTATAACAACCCAGGGAGGTAAACCCATTCTGCAGGTAGGAAATGGAGGCTCCTAGAGGAAAAACCTTGCCTACATAAAGGAAATAACAGAAGAGATTCGAACCCAGGCCAGCTGACCCCCAGAACCCAAGCTTTGAACCATGTGCTTCAATGCCTTCTAAGAGCTCAGTGACTAGCATCTGGGGAGAGGAGTAACTGGGCCACCTATAGGGCTGGCCTGTTTGGCAACCTGGCTGTCCCTGCATGCGCTGCCAGCCTGAGTGAGCTTCTTGCTGTCCACCTCTCAGCTGAAGTCGCTGGCCTCCCTTAGGTCAGCCTAGTTTCCCTCCAGCTCCTTCCAGGTCAGGGTTGGATGGCAGGGTCATCACCTCTGGACATTCAAGAGTCTGAGGCATGTGGATCCCAGATCTTGGTATCCAGGCACTGGTAACACCCCATGGGTGAGGACGGGACAGGTCTGTGGGGTGGCATCCAGCGGTTGCCGTCTTCTTGGCCACATGGGATGGAACCTGGGATGCTTGTTCTACATTCCTGAATCTGTGGTCCCTATTTCGGGATGTCCAGATTGTTCCAAAGTGGGTGTGTCACCCATTAGAGGAGCAGAGGAAGGATGGAAATTAAACTGCCAGAAGGAAACAGAACGCATGTGATTGGCGACCCCTGTTGTACTCAACAACAGCCCTGGACAGGACTACCCAGGGGAGTGAGCAGAAAGTAGTGGCCCCCAAGTGACAGTGCCCACACTGCCACCATTAACTAATAGGATGTTGGATCCAGAGGACAGCAATGAGGTACCCAGGCAGGAAGCTTTTCTGGACTGACTCGCCAGTCTTCCCTCTAACTTCTTTTATCCATGTGACCATCCCAATTATGGAAAATTGAGAGAGTGTTTGGGGCTGGGAAAGGAGCCAGACCAGGGCACTGTAGGAGGGAGAGGAGGCCTTCAGCACTCCCTCCCTGAGACCTGATAGGGCGTACCTTCTCCAGCAGTGAGCACGCGCTCTGCTGCTAATGGAGCAGGTTTCCCTGCAGAGGATATGGCTGTGGAGGGGCAGGTGAGGGTATGAAGGGAGAGAAGGTGCTCAACAAGCACCAGGAGCCTGGCATGATGAGCAGGCAGGTGCCAGGTTTCCACACAGCGGGCCAGGTATCTTGTTAAAAACATAGGACAGGGCCGGCCAAGTGGCGCGTTGGGTAAGAGCTGGCTTGGGACGCCAGAGGGCCCCGGTTCAGATCCCACATATGAGGGCCAGTGACACTGCCTTCTACAGCTAAGATGCTGAACCACAGCTCAACCTGGAGCTGTGTTGCTGTGAGTCGCTGGCGATGGCTGCAGCCCCTGCTGCAGCGGGTTGCCATGGGCTACCGTGTGTAGCCAGCAGCCAACATGAGCGGCCAGCGGCCGCTGTGAGCAGCCATCCAGAAGCCGGCGAATGATCTGCCTCGCCGGGGAAGAGTGCAATGATGGTGCCAACTTGGGCCAGTGAAGCGACGTCCTCCACAACTAGACTGAAGAACAAAAGAACAGCAACTTGTCTTTTCCCCTTCCCCCAATTTTCCAGCGCTGTTCCCATCCCCCAATTCCCCAATAAGAAAATCTTTAAAAAACATAGGACATATCATGTGACTCCTTCGCTCAAAACCTCCCAGTGACTTCCTGTTTTTCTCAGATGCGATAGGGGATAGCATCAATTCCTTCTCTTCCTGCATGCGTGGACAGGTGGAGTCTGTTCCTCCACCCCAGGGACGCTGGGCTAGCCTGCGACTACTTTGGCTAATGGAGCCCTGTGGAAGTGGAAGTGATGCTGTGCTTTAAGGTGACTGGATGTTTCCGATTCCTGCCAATTGGAGCCCTTAGTCACTGTATTAGAAGTCCAGGTTATTCTGCTGGAAAGAGGTCACGTGGAGAGCTCCACAGTGCCAGATGTGTGAGTGAATATCCTCTCCTGCGGAGCCTTCAGATGCCCCTGGCCCCCGACTCTACAGGCTGCTGCCACATGGGAGAACCAGAGCAAGAACCACCCAGCTGAGCCCAGTCAACCCATTGACCCACTGAACCATGAGAACAAATACTGAATTTTGTGTTAAGCCACTGTATGGTGCGGTGGTTTGTTATGCAGCAGTGGCAAACTGGAACATTAGAATAGGAGCCAAAGTTGACATCTGGTCCCCCATTCCTCTCTGACCTCATCCCCTCCACTTTTTCCCACCTCCAACCCACCAGCAGGCTCCTTGCTACTCCTTGCTACTCCTTGAACCTACCCATCAAGCTCCCCGTTGTCTCAGTGCCCTTGTACTACAGGTCCCTTCTCCTGCAGTGCTCTCCCCCAAGTAGCCTCATGGCTCACTCCCTCACCTGCTTCTGGTGTTTCTGTGTTTTCAGTGAGGCTGTCCCTGAGCACCCATCCTCCCCCTTCAGTATTTTCTATCTCTTCCTTGCTTTAATTTTTCAAGCACTTAACCATCATCTGACATATTTTTTCCTGCTGTTTGTTTGTTTGTCTCCCCCACTAGAATGTCTGCTCCAAGAGGGCAGGGGTTTTTGCCTGCCTTGTTTGCTGCTGTATGCAGCCTCTAGAACAATCCCTGGTATGTAGTAGGCATTCAATAAATACTTACTGAATGAAAGAAGGCCCACTGCTCAGTTTGGGCCAGGGCTTGCTCAGTTATTCAACCAGCTGTTTTGACAGAAGAAACCTATAGATCCAGAGACAGAGTTGATCACATCACAAAAACCAGTGGTCGTGGAGAATCCACTGTCTTTTCTCTAACTTTGGGTCTCCCGGCCTGATCAGTTGAGTGGGAAACAGTAGGTTCTATCAATAGCTGTTCATTCATTTGACAAATATCAGGCCAAAACCAAGATGAGACTGAGGCAGAAAGATGAAGTGTCTGCTGTCTGGAGCTCATGCACTGAGAACAGACAATTCCCACTCCCAACTTGTCCACCTCTGACAATTCAAGATGCATTTGTAGAACGCCTACTGAGACTGGGGATACAGCAGTGAACAGCGCAAAAACCCCTGCCCTCAGGGAGCTGACATTCTGGTCCAGGAAAAAGACTATACAAGTCTGTCAAGAGCTGTAAGACATGGTACAAAGTGCTACACACTGCTGGAAAACCTATGGGAATTCTGTGTGTGACATCTGTGGGAGACTTCCTGGAAGAAGGGGCATTTGAACCAGGCTGGAAGGACATTAGGATTTGTCAGGCAGAACGCTTCCCTGACAAATGCCATGGCTTATCCCCTCACCTCCTCCAAGCCTTTGCTGTTATGTCCCCTCAGTGAGACCTTCCCTCACCACCCATTCACAACAGGACACCAGCCTTTTCTGCCATAACACAGTATATGATCTACTTATGCATCATGCTAATGGCCTGTGTTCTCACCCGGAGAAGATAAGGGGGGGGGGGCAGGGAGGAGCAATGCCTGCTCCCTTGCAAAGCCCAGTGTGGGTTCTTCCGCTTGGCAGGTAAGATGGCAGAGGAGAGAGTGGATGGTCACATGGCACTGCCCTCACGGTCAAGGATTTGCTAAGAAATGACAGGATATTCTGAGCCTCGAGGAGACCTGTCCAAGGAAGAAACACTGCAAGCCAGGCTGTGCTGGGTGAATACACCCCGAAGAGGACATGAGGGCTGCCCTGAAACAGCCACATCTCTCAGCTTCCTCTCACTCACCAGCACCTGACTTGGCCCTGCCCTCTCCCCCCTGACACTGGACTGTCCCCAGATTCCTTCATTCTAGTGGCCTCTGATGGGGAAGGCCCAGAGCCTGTTGTTGTTTTCCTTTGCTCCTCTTTTATGCCCTACAGGTTCTGTTTCAGCAAAACAATATTATTCATCCTGTTAACTTAATGTTGTTAATGTGAATTTTATTACCTTGGTGGTTTTGTTTATTAATTTACTAATTTGTTTTGGTTTATAGTTACATAAGAATTAAAAGCATAAGGCCTAAGAGTATAATTATGTCCTAGGGCTCTGTGACAATGTGTTGCCTTTCGAGGTAGGGACATACATTACTCAGGTTTGAGAAGCTCTGGGTTAGACGCTATCGGAGTTTTCCTGCAGCTTTGACTTGCTGGCCTGGGAGTCAAGAAATGCATCCTCTTCCCAGGACCAGCCATGTACCCTTCCCTCCAGCACCTGCTTCCCCCGTCCCCCTCTACCTGCAAGCCTCAGTTTCTTCATCTGTCAAATGGGAACGGTAAAGAGAACTTGGAACCTACATACCCAGGACCCTGCCATCCGTAGCATCTTTGCATCTGTCTTAAGCCTCTTCAAAATCCAAAACACCAGTGGGGGAAAGTGAAACATTCACTTGTTAGAAAAAAAGCTCTCCTCCATGCCTAATCTCCATCGCAAGTAAGACAAGCTCTTCATAGAACCATCAAGCCCACTGGACCACCGAAGCTGAGTCAGCCAGGGGGCGGGCGGGGACGGAGCAGCTCATTAGAGCTTTGTTCATCAGGACCCAGCTGTCAACCAACAGCCTAACGAGACTCTCTCGGCTTAAGCCGGTGATCTCCTGGGAGCTGTTACCAATCCTCACAGACACTCTCTGTGGCTCGATGTGAAACCAGAGTGTGATAACTTCTTTTTTTTTATTATTTTAAGGAAAACAACTTTAAATTCCCCAAGGAGCACATTCCTTCATTGTGAAGTATTCTCTACCCATCTCCCCCATTCCCTCAAAAAAAAAAAAAAAAAAGGAAACAAAGAGGCTTGGCTGCTTCTTCTGTGCAGGCTCCTCAAAAAAACTATTTTTACAGCTCTCTGAAAAAGTCCCTGCTGATGGCGGCAGCAGGAGAACGGAGGGGGCAGGACGGAGCTGACGCCATGCACATTTATTAGCAGTGAGGAAAATTAATAAGGCACCAGCTCAGCCATGGCCCCGCTCAAGGGCAGCTTCACAGACCTGGGAAGCCCCAGGGACAGCTGGAGATCTGGTGGTCTCCAGGCTGAGGCCTCAGACACCTAATCAGTTGCAATTCTAGATCAGCGCAGCTGGAGGGAGGCTTGGAGATCGGCTAGTGCCTGGAGGACAAATGCTTTTTTTTCACGCATGCCAAATCTAATTGATTGGTAGGGGCTGCCTGAAGACCTATATTGAAAAGGATTCTGAGGCTGCATCTGGAGCCCATGGGAATGAGTGCTATAATTGATTAGCAATGTCTGCTATGGATGGAAGAGTAAGTGGCCAGTATTCACCCTGGTGTGTTTGCTGCTCTTGGTCTATCTAGTCCAACCTTCCCATTTTATTGAGAGAGGAGACTGAGTCCCAAAGCCCACTGCTTATAGGATTTTTCCCAGCCTTCTTGGGGATCTGGCTATTATTGGGAAGTGGCAGGTGGCCTGTCTCTTGAGGACCAAAGATGTCAGAGCTAGACTGTCTCTGAAAAACCAAAACAGTTATTGAGTTTGGTTAACTCAGTCAATTGCCTGTTTTCTGGAAATAATTGGTAAAATCAGTTATCTCATGAAATTGACAAGTCAGTTCAACCAATGTAGATGACCTGGCAGGCCCAGGTGACCTCTAAGCCAGTGTTTACCTACCACTAGTGGTCAGTTGGGTCAGAAAGAATCAATGGTTAGTGAGACTAACCAACCTTTAGCCTCAAGACAATAAAATTCCCAAGTGGCCAATGGAGATGTTCTAACCAGATAGATTACTGACCATCTGATCTCTGTCCAACAAGCTTGGGTCTAACCATCCTGACCGTGACTCTACCTCCTTTGCCCCCATCGTCTCCTGGCTTATTTCCTTCTCTTCTCCTGAGCCTGTGGTAGACCCTGCTTCCTCCAGCAGAGAATCCTCCTGGGGTGGTCTGGACACCTTAGACAAGCTTCTTTCACCCCATCCAACATCTGTATGTCAACTGCCATTTGAGATTCTCCCCTTCCATCTGTGACAGCTCAAAGGCCATCCTGGTCAATGTTTGTTTTAGAGCTGAGGAAACTGAGACCTGAGCAGGGAAACAACTCGCTTGACATCACTGGGAAGTAGTGGCAGCTCCAGGTCTCCTGACGCCAACTCTAGGGCCATGCTGGGTCGCCCTGGATAAACCCATTCTGTCTGGTTCACCTCGGTTTCATGCACTACTCAGAGTAGCATGACCTGCTTTTGAGGACCCCTGAAGTGGGCAATCCCAGAGTGAACATCTGGGGTAGAGAAGAACTTGGTGTGTGAAAGAGGCATGCTGGGGAGTGCGGGAGGGGACATGGGTCATTGGTGAGGGGAGCCCAGCTGTAGGAGAGGCCTGGCTTGGGATGAAACCACCACCTCCTGGGAATGGTGAAACAAGGTAGTTCTTCTCTGATCTCCAATCACTTTCTACATTGCCCTCTGGGAAATCTACCTTCGCATCGTAGATTCCCCACCTTGAATTTTAACAGTTCTCTTTCCAGGGACAACAACAAAAAAACAAACTTAAAAAAAAATCAAAAACTGAAAACAGGTCCTTACCCCATGGAAAAGGACCCTCAGTGTGGTGGGAGAAGTCGGGCTTTCGAGTGGGACCGCCCTGAGTTGAACCCTGGTTTTCCACTTACAAGCCAGGAGCTTGGCCAAGTTCCCTAATCTCTCTGGACCTCAGTGACCCTTGTAGGGTTGTTGGGAGGATTAAAGGCGTTCATCAATGTAAAGGGCTTGGCACATGGTAGCTACCAACAGTATCTGGAACACCTCTCCTCTCCTTTCAAAGCAATACTTCATGCTTCAGGGCTCAGACCCTACCACACCTCCTCCAGGAAGCCTGAATGCCCTCAGCCATTTATGCAGCTTTGGAGAACTTTCAGGCTGGCCTGCCTGTGTTCTCTACCAGGAGCCTTGTTTCTCCAAAGAGCCCATGAGTCACTGGAGGCCTGGGTGGTTTGCCTCTCCCCTTGCTCCCAAGAGCCCCCAGCTCCAGGCTGAGAACACAATGGATGCTGGATAAAGTGGCTGCACCGATCCTGGCACCCTCCCCTCACCCCGCCCACCTAATCGCTCCAGTTCCCCCGATTTTCCAACCCCCTGTCTAGTTTCTTCCTAATGCTTCTGTCTCCATGTCTCCAGGGCTCTGTTTGCATGAGGGAAAAAAGCCTACACACACACACACAGCCCAGAAAGCATCCAGTTGCTCCTGGGCAGGCTGCCAGCAATTGAGTGACCTGCAGCTTCCCCCCCAAATCACATTCCACTGGCACGGATCTTGCCCCGCCTGACGCCAGCCTCCGAACTCGCCCCCAGAGCAAACATTTCCAGTTGGCAGCTCGGCCTTGTTTTTCTGAGGCCCTGATTCAGCTCCCTTGTAGAAAACAGAAAACAAAATGCATGGGACCAAAAATGAACTAAAATAAAATTTGAAAGGAGGGGGTGAGGTGGGGAGGCTTTTGCTCCAAGGCACATGGAAAAATAGCTTCGGGAAGTGCAAAGAGTTTCTAAGAAGCGAACACAAATGCTCACACTGGCTTTGAGGCTATGATCAATTCATTCAGGCTGCTGCCTCCTGCTAAAAGACTGACTCTGTTCTCATTCACAGCTGCCAGGGGAGGACGGGAGAGGGTGGCCGATGTTACAGGACTGGTGTTTGTTCTAAAGGGGAAATGAGAGGAAGAAAAATAAACAGGGCCAGCCAGATTTTCAGGCCAGTGCGTGAGGCGTCAGGGCAAAGAGGGGTGCATGTGTACGTGTGCTAGCGTGTACACATGCCTGTGGGAGCCACCGTGTTTGCCTTCTCAAAATAAGAGTCGCTCAGTGGAAAGATGTCATAACCCAGGCCCAGGCGGCAGGGTAAGAGGGACAGGCCAGCCAGGGAGGGCCGAGGCTGGCGCCCAGGCCTGCCTATGGGGTCAGGCAAAGGCCAGGTTTTAGAACAGGGAGCTCGGCCAGGGCCCATTAGTCATGGCTGGGTGTGTGGGGATGGGGCTTGGAAGGTCAGCCCCAAATTGGGCGCTCAGTCCCAGGGGGAGAGGTAGGCTGAGGAGCATTACTAGGAAAGGATGGGCTCAGGCCTGAAATAAGGGTGTTCTCAGTAGGAGAGGGCCATGAAGCAGGAAGGGAGGGACCAGGAGAGGCCCAAAGGACAAGGAGCTAGGTGAGGTGGTTGGGTGGGAAAAAGAACAGTGAGGGTGGTTAGCAGGCTCTAGAGTGAGGGCAGACCAGCCACAAATCTGACTGAGCCACAGAGCTGATCAGCAGGGCTGCAAAGAACTTCCTGTGTAGGGACGAGGATTCCACGAGGACACCAGCGAGGAAAGAGGGATCCCAGGACCAAGGGCACCTCGGGGCCTGAGCTGAGATGTAGGGTCCTAGGCCCAGCAGAGCCCAAGAATGGTAGTCAAGCATCAGGCGCCAGGAGTGACACACGAGAAGCTGGGCATGTCAGGACAGCGTGGGAAGCCATGAGAGAGGGTGGGAGCAGGCAGCTTAGAGCTCACACGGGGACCTAGGTGCCTGAGTCTCTTTTCCATGGTGCCAACTTCCCCACACAGGGAAAGCCCTGGCATCTTAAAGGGCAGTAGTAAAGAGGTCCCAAGGTAAGGGGCCCGGTGAAATTTACAGAGGCTGTGACAATCCAGCGCTGCTGGAGCAGAAAGTCGCATAGGACAATGGGGAGGTCTGCGTCCCCCAGGAAAATGGTGTCTAAATCACCAGGGCTGTGTAATAAAATGCACATTTCTGCCATTCTTTCCACTTCCTGGATCAGACTCCACCTGATTGGGCTACCGGGGAGCTCAACTTTGGATGGCCACTCCCGAAGTTCGCCTGCCCTCTGTGATGTTGCCAAGCCCTTTGTCCCTCCCGGCCCATCCTCTGGCTGTTCCCCTATCTGTCCAGACCCCAGGAACCAGAGGACTTGCCACTTTTCCTCTATCATAATCTGAGAGGAAAGTAGTTAACAAGTCTTTCCCAAAGACACTTTCGGTTTGATTCAGGACATTCCTTAACCCAAAGAAAAGAGTCTCTGATAGAAATTCAGGCCTGAAGAAAGCCAGAGGGGGAGTTTGGGGGGGCACATGGGAAGCCTTCCAACTAGCCCTCAAATTCACCATATCACTGGGCGACCCCAAAGTTAGCTTTTAAAAAACTTCTTTCTGTGTATTAGTTCTCAGAATAGTTTTCTCTAAACATCTTGCAAATATCTTTTTTTATTATTATTATTTTGAACCTATGTATTTTAAAAATATTGATGTGTTTCAATTCATTGCAGGGTTTTATTTGTTTGTTTAGTTTTGTTTTGATGCACAAATGATCCCCTTCTAGCCAGTAAGAGCTCCTTCAAATTTGCACTTGAGTCCTTTTGACATGACCCCAGTGGTGTTTGATAGCTTTCTTGCCTTCTGGTACAAGATGTTCTGGGTTCATCTTGTATATTTGTGCTCTGGACCTGGAAACAACCCATTCTCCAAGAAGCCTTGGTTCCTTTCAGTGGGAAAAGATGTTTAGAGACTACTATTTGGTCACTGTATGTGCTCAATCAAAGACAGCTTCTTTTCTTTCAATTTCTCAATCTTCTCCAAGAAGGACTTGAGTCTAGGCCCAAGAGCATCAGAAGGCTACCATACCCTGCCCCATTAAGTGTGTTTCTCCTGGATCCCTTGGAAATCAGCTCTCTACCCACCTGAGACAGCCTCCATCCTTCCTCTCTCCTCCCCAAAGATTAACCTCAGAATGCCAGGGATGACCTATCAGCCCTCAAGCACCCCTCACAATCTCTTTTGGGTGACACTGTAATATGAGAGCATAGATACAAAATCAGACCTCGAGCGAGTTGCTTACTTCTCTATGCCATAGTTTCTTCAACCACTAAGTGAATAAGGGAATTCAGACAGAGGTCTTAGCACAGTCTTTGGCTAACAGTAAGCACTAAAAAACTTTATAGATTTGTATTATTACCTACCAGGGGAACTATGAAGTCTTGGTGTGTACAAAAAGAGCTTCCAGCAGTCTCCTCTGACATTCCTAGACAAGAAGGCCTGTAGATCCCCGCCTTGCTGTAAAACAGAGACACAAAGGTGATTTGTGCTGGCTTTAGGCTTTTGAGGGGAGGGAGTCCCAGGTTGAGAAAGGAGCATTCAAAGGAAATAAGAAGTCCCCAGAGGGATGTCTTAAGTTGTAAGAAATAAGTAAATGTGTGTGTGTGGAGGGTGGTGGGCATTGCCGGGCATATGTGGGACAGTAAGACTGATGAAGATTTTGTGTGAGTACAAACCAGGACCATAGAACGGCGGGCCTGGTAAAACCTGGACCTGTGGGATCTGAGGTACTAGCTCCCCTCTCTGTGGACATCAGCAAGGCTGGTCACAGATATTCCTGTTTCTCCTTTTTCCACACACATAGTAGCATCACATGACTCTTCTACCTTTAAAATTAGGCACAGCCATTATACTTGCTTTAGCCAATGAATTGTCAGCATAAGGGACACGTGTTACCTCTGGACAGAAGACTTAATAGCAGATGAGCGATTAGCTGAATTTGCTTTCCCTGCCTCCGCAATCGTGGGAGCACATATTTCGGTGGAGCCTCCGTTGGCCTGAGTTCTCATGCCACCAGGGTGTGCAGAACCTTCCTTGCTGACCTGTGATAGACAGGTCATGTGTGGTCAAGAATAAACTCTTGTTGGGTTAGGAAACTGAGATGTGGGGGTTGTCGGTTTCTACAGCAGGATCTAGCCCATCCTGACTAATCGCTCTTCATCTCCTCCTCAGTGGTACATCCCCCTCTCTCGGGGAGCCTGTTCTCTCTGTGAATTGACTCCATCCCATCTCACTACCAAAGAGCTTATTGTTTCCCTGGACTCTAGGACAGTTCTTTCCCTGTAGCCTCACCTGCTCCTCATTTCTGCTCCCACATAACTTTTGCTTGCTTAACATTCTCCCATGGCCCTGTCTCTGCTTTGTGGCTCTGCCTGTAACTGCTTCCTGCAGGGTGACTTGGTTCAGAGAGAGACAGAAAGGCTCTGCTTGCCCCAGCTCATCTCTTCGTGCCAGGCCACACATGGGTTGTTGCCCAGCCTCTAGACTGGCTCTCTGGAATAGATGCCAACCCCTGGCCCAAACAGTGGAAAAGGGGAACAAGAGGTGGTGGTGGGTATCACATGATATGAAATATGGCACCTGCCTGAGGATTCAGGTGGGACATGGCCCCCTGGAAGGGACTATGAGTGGGCAAGCACTAGATAGGGGGCGTGAGAGGGGCAGGGAAGGATGTTTGTTTTTAAGCATTAAATCATGTTAACCTTCCATCTATAAGATACTCAACATCTGGCTCAAACAAGAACACTTTAATAGAAACATCTGGATACTCATCTGCACAGTGTGAAGCAGCTGGATCCTTGGTAGCATCTGTATGAGTAAGCAAAGTGGGGTCTCCTCTGTGTGTTTAACATTACAGTTGTGCTTTCCTTTGCCTGTAACAGAAAACCAGACTCAAACTGGTTGAAATTTTTAAAGGGGAAATTCTTAGCTCACTAGGCTGAAAAGTCCAGAGATGAGGCTGGCTTCAGGTATTAATCTAGCATACGTATTAATCTAGCAGCTGAGCAGTATCACCAAGGACCCAGTTTCTTTGTATCCTGCTAGCAACTTTACCCCCAAACTGGCTGTCCTCAGAGGTCCCACAAAGGCTGCAAGAGTGGAATCATATCTATCCCAGCATCCCTAGCAAATGTCTTGACATCTACTCTGATTAGATAGGACTGGATCACATGCCACAGCTGATCCCATCACTGTGGCCTAAGGGTACTGGAATGTGCTGATGAGCTTAGTCACACATTCCACCCTTGGAACCAGAGATGGAGCCAGCTTCTTCAGAACTCCAAGCATCCCATGTACAGGCTAGAGTGTGTTGGTAAATGGGAAGGAGATGGAGGTTTACTCACATGTGCTGCTAGACACAGGGTCAAGACTAGGGTGAGTGAAGGAACCTAGGTTTGGGCCTCAAATTTTGTGCCCTAGATTTCTCTCTTACTTCACCCTAGTCCCAGCCCTGGGTGCATAACAAATTACCCCAAAACTTGGTGGCTACAAACAATAAATATTTATTATCTCATGGTTTCTGTGAGTCAGGAATTTGAAAATGGCTTAGCTGGAGGGTTCTGGCTTGGGGTCTTTCATAAGGTGGCAGTCAAGGTGTTGGCTAGGACTGCAGTCAACTGAAGATTTGACTGGGGTTGAAAGATCGACTTCCAAAATGGCTCCCTCACATGGCAATTGGCAGGAGGTCTCAGTTCCTCCCCACATGGACCTCTTTATAGGGCTGCTGAAGCATCCTCACGGCATGGTGGCTGGCCTCCCCTAGAGCAAGTGATCCAAGAGAGAGCAAGGCAAAATCTACACTGCCTTTTATAACCTAGTCTCAAAATTCACATACCATGATTCTGCCATTTTCTATTCACTAGAAATGAATTAGTAAGTCCAGACCACATTCAAAGAGAGAAGAATTAGCTGCTACGCTTTGAAGGAAGGACTGTCAAAGAATTTGTAGATTTATTTAAAGGCAGCATATGAAGCAATGACAAGATGACTGGATCACTAAAGATGCCCTGATTTATCACTTCCTTATTTCCCATTATCTAAGGCTGAGATGACATATGTTTTATCTCCTGTGCCAACGTTGTTTGATTGGTAAAGACCCCATGAGAAAGAGAGCTATAATTGATTATTAATGTCTGCCCTAGGCCTAATCAACAGCTGTGGCTCCCTATTTCTCTGAAAACAGAATTTGTCTTTGTTCAGGATCCAGCTGCAATGTGCTCAGAGAAGGTGGTCCCCAGATGATGAATCATCATTGGCCTAACCAACCATCCCATGGGAGAGGGTGATCCCATTCTGCTTTGCCAGTGGTTGATTGAGGGATAGAGATATAACCCAGTCTAGCCAAGAGAAGGGGAATTCTGATGCAGAGGTTCTGGGAAATATTTTCCTCCCAGATAAATGACACTGGTGAGAAGAAGACTTCCTTTCCTTAAGCAACTTTAGGAGGACACAATGCTTGGAGGTCCACCTATCATCTTACAACCAAAAGGAATAGTTATGAGAATTTCTGGGAAACGGAACCAGAGCCCAGGCATCTTGGATTTATTGAATTAATTGATCCTGAAACTGCCCTTCTCTGGACTTCTTGTTTGGAGGGAAAATAAATAAAGACTCTTCTTGAACATTGTGGTTGGGTTTTCTGTTGCTTGTGCCACGAAGCGACCTAATTGATGTATGAAATGGCCCTATGTTTTATGTACCTTCACAGTTCTCGAAGAAAACTGGACGAGTTCCTTCCTTACATCTGAAAGAATATGACTCAGTATGAGCTATCACAACCTTCTTCACACCACCAGGTACACGCTGAAGTCTCTTCTTGGCTAAGTAGGAAAGTAAAACCCTGTACCTTGTCTTCTTGCCTTTTGTTAGACGCAGACCTTTCTCCACAGCCCACTTCAGGTCTGGGCCCAGTAGCAGGTTAATCAATCTCTGGGGAGGGAAAGAGCACTTGCCCCTGACAAAGCCCCAGACCTGGTCACCCTGGTGGGACCAGGTGTGCTAGGACATCATATCTGACTGTGGGTGCACGCTGCTCCACAGAATCTTTCCCTCCTTCCCTTCCTGTTTCCTCCCTCCTTCTTCTGAGAGCTTTTCTTCCTCTTCATGTTCCTCTGCCCCAATATCCATTGTCTCCTCCTTTCTCATTGTACTCAGGACACATGGATGCTCAGAACAAAGACTTCACTTCCTAGCCTCCCTTGTAGCTAGATGTAGTTCTTGTGACTATATTCTGGGTGGTGAGATGACAGGGGAAGTGATGTGTGCAACTCCCACTCTCATCCCTAAGGTGAGGGGTGTGCCCTTCCCCCACCCCTTTTTCCATGCTGCGGCTTGGGATTGTTAGGAATGGTGGGAAGAGAAGCCTGGGTCTCCACACTAGCCCTGGACCACCCACCTAGAGCTGTATGTAAGAGAAACTGTCATCTTGTTCAAGCCACTCTTACTATGGGGTCTCTGTTACCTGTAGCCCAACACTTCCTCTCACTTCTCCTCCATTTCTTTCTTTCTTTTTTTTAGATTTTTTTTATTGGGGAATTCGGGAGGGGAACAGTGTTGGGGAATTGGGGAAGGGGAACAGTGTGTTTTTCCAGGACCCATCAGCTCCAAGTCAAGTTGTTGTCCAATCTTCGTTGTGGAGGGCGCAAACTCAGCTCCAAATTCAGTCGCTGCTTTCAATCTAGTTGCGAGAGGGTGCAACCCACCATCCCATGTGGGAGTCGAACCAGCAACCTTGTTGTTAAGAGCATGTGCTCTCACCAGCTGAACCATCCAGCCACCCGTTGGCAGCTCAGCGGCCGCTCAGTTCAGGCACAGCTCACTGGCTTATTTGGGAATCAAACTGTTGACCCTGTTGCTCAGAGCTCGTGCTCTAACCAACTGCACCACTCAGCCGGTCCTTGTCCTCCTTTTTTTTCTCTTCTCCCCTCCCATGTTTCTCTCTTCCTTTTCCCTGATCTTCAAATCCACTCATCTTCCCCTTTCTCTTCTCCCCAACTCACTGGCACCTACCAAAGTAGCAGATAGCAGGAGTAGAGAGCAGAAGGTACCCACAGCCTTCCTGCACCCTAGTCCCTGTGAATGTGTAACTGTCCAGAGAGCCCTGACCAGTGGGGGTTTGTTTCCACCCAGAGGAGTCTCTGGCCATGTCCAGCTCTGTGTTCTGAGGATAGCCTGCTCCCAGGAAGGGGCAGAAGGCCAGCCAGGGCGCCAACCCCAGGCAGCCTATCCTGTGGCCTGATGCCCAGTGCCCGACTCCTATCTCATGATTCTATGGTGACCCTGTGATGTCTGGAACTGGATGCTCACCTAGGCTGGAAACCATCTGGCTGTGCCCTCTGGCTTCCCCAGAAGAGAGTGCTCTTAGATGTCAGTCAGGAAAGCCCAGGCCAACCTGAGCTGGGGGCTGACCACTTCTAACTCTTTTCTTCTTCAGCCCAGGTCCAAACTCTGCAGAACAAGGTGATAGTGGCAGAGGAGGAGGGGGCAATAAGGGTGTTCTCTCACCAGAGGGACCTCAAAACCACTACATAGCCTCTTGTGACTTCCCCCTCCCAGCTCTGCCCTCTGAGCCCCAGTGCCAGCCTTCTGTCCCTAATCAGCCCTTGCAGGCAACAGATGGTGCCTTAAAGACAAGTCCTGGGTCTGGGCCCAGGGTGCGGATGTCAGCTGTGACAAGGCGCTCCCCTTTCATCCTTTGGTATGCTGCTAGGGCAGCCCCAGCTCTTCACTGGCTGAGTAGGGCTTAGCGGGGCTGGGAGGGCTGAGTTGCAAGAGGCCACATGCCGAGATTTAGCTAACCTTTGGGATTGGGGGCCTGGCCTGTGAGAAGATGGCCTTGTTGTGGGAAGGGTAGTGTGGTAGGAAAGCCCTAAGGAGCTAAACTGAGCTTTGCCCACAGCCAGTGACATGAGTGCAGGGCTCCACTGGGCTCCAGTCACAGGGGATTAATGAAGGGCATCCGTTTGCCTCCAGGCTGCTCTCAGCAATGGTCTGAACACCCAGAAGGCCTCTCCCTTGGTTCTAGATTCCCACCCACCAAGCCAAGCTCCTGGATCTAAGCCAGCCCTTGACAAGGTTGGGAATGATTTCACCTGGCCACTCCCAGATCAGTTACTGCAATGTCGTGATGAGGTGATGTCACATCAGAATTCTCGAAACACTTTCCATCTGGAGTCAACACCATCCTTGCAGCTGCTCCAAGCGCCATGCCCCACTGCCAGCCATGAGATGGGATCAAGTGTCCTTCTGGAAGCCAAGCCTAGGGCAGGCTTAGAAAGAACCAAGTCAGGGCAAGGCACTGCTGAGGGAACAGGGAAACACTTGTGGGGTTGAAGTGTAGATGCTCTGAGCCCGGAGGGGAGTAGGGAAAGGCCCAAAGAGTTTAGGGTCTCAAGAGGGGAGCCAGGGACTGAGGAAAGATAGAAGAACACAAATAAGAGGCGCCACCCCCCCCTCATGCACACATGTACTTTCCTACCCATACCATCTAAGTGCTACGTAGTCCCAAGCTTTGAGCTTTGCTCATGCTCTTCCCTTGCTAAGAATGTCCTCCATCCACTTGTGAATTTCTTTCATCCTTCAGGGGGCAGCTCAAATGTCACCTCCTCAGTGATATATCTCCCTATCTCCCCCGCCCTCACTGACCCCACCCTCTGCCCCTCCTCCACTAACAGATTCATGAGAGACCTTGTCTGAGCTCTGGCAGCTCTTTAACCAAACTGAGCTCACACTGCTGTGTTAGCAGATGGGGTCACAGCCTAACCACCCATCTCCCCACTGGCAAAGGATGCCTCAAGGGCAGGCTGAGGCAGTCTGGCAGAGCTCAGGGGTGACTTGGTCTTTTATAGACATGTGGTCACCAGGGCTTGCCCTTCGGGGGTTGACACACTGGCATGAGGACCCGCTGGAGGAGCCCACTTTGGTGACTTGTTTGCCCCTTGCAGAGCATACAGCTGGGGCTCAAACAAATAGTTACTTTGAATGCATTTAAATGGATCTTTGTCATAGACCCACAGACATCCCAGAGGTCTCTCTCTCTTCAAAGTCTTGGAATTATTTGGGGATTGCCCCTCAGGGTGGGGAAAAGATTTTTTAAAAATCTTATTTTGCTGGAACAAACAAAACCAAAGCTTCCCTAGTGTTTCTCACAGCACAGAAGTCACACAAAGAAAAGGGAGGCCTGGGGACTGAGTGCCACTGATGAAAGGTTCGTTCTGCCACTCACTAGCTACACGGTGCCAGACAAGGCGCTTAATCAGTCAGAGCTTCAATTTCTTCCTTGGTCCAATGAGAATGTCTACGGTAATAATATTCCCAGTGTTGTTGCAAGAAACAAATGAGATGACATCTTTAAATCCATGGTGCTTCTTGCAATTAACAGCACCTTAAAACTGAGAAAATAAACCAGCCATTGAACGCACTTTAAATGGAACTGTAAGTCATTTAAAACATTGTTTTTATGCTAGAACTTGCCAGGACACATTAAAAAGTAGAAGGCAAATCCATGTGAGCTTTTAAGAAAAGGCATAAAGTTTTGCTTGTGGTGGGGCCACTGCATACCGAACACCCAGGCCTGGGTGCCCTTCCCTCTCCCTTGCCCTTGGCTGGGCTGAGGACAGCTGTCTAAAACCACCATCTGGGATTAGCCTGCACAGAGGGAAGTTGCCTGGGCATAAAATTAAAGATTGGCAAAGCAGGGGTGTCCCATGTGACACCAGCATTCTGTGACCACGGGAAAGCACACCTGTGTCCACAGTGCCATGGGGTGGGCATGACTGAAGGCTACTGGGCTACAGGGGGCAAATAGAGCTGTGCCAGTGTCCACAGTGCCCCCACTTCCCCTACCAAAACTTTCTGGGCTAATCTTGGGAGAAGACAGAGTTTCAGAGACCACACAGTTTATCCGCGAAGAATGAGTGCAAGTTGCCAAAGACTCACTTGCCCAGCCAGGCTCATTGCAGACTTTGGCAGGAGGAAGTGGCCTGGGTGGAGACCTGGAATCCCACTGGGATAATCCCAGCGCTGGCTTAGATAAACTTGAGGGGTTTAGAGAGAGGAGCATCTGGGCTGGTCCAAGCCTTCCTGTCCTCCTTGGAGATGAGGCAGCATGGCTGCTGTGGGCCTAGCCCAGAGATAGTAGACAAGGCTGGGTCTCTTTCCCGCTAGCTTTCCTGGGTCTTGGAGCCCACTGACCATAACAACCTCCTAAACACCCTCTTCCACCCTCTCTCACCACCTTCCTAAGCCCAGGTTGAAACTATCCAAACCCACACCCCAACACAGGACTTAGAGGTGTAAACTTTATGATTTCTAGAACATTTGACATTTTCTTAGCATTGATATTTTTCATCCTGGAACCTAACGTCCTTCTAGACTAGAATTCCCAGCTTCTTTCTCTGCTTCAGCTCACAGGAAAGATGACTCCTGCTGGCAGACACGCCCTTGGGCCACCTCTGAGCTAAAGCCCTAAATTATAATTCTGCCCCTCTTTCTCCCACTTTGTGCTGCCACCAAATCTCACACGTACATCTATTATTGCACTTTACACAGTGTACCTTGGTTATTTGTTTACATAACAGGCTCCCTTGGGGACAAGACCTGTTTTGTGTTTTGTTTTCATCCCAGTGCCCAGCCCAGCATCTAACATGCCATCTTCAGGAGCTGTGTGTCCTGGAGCCCTTCTCACCAGCCAAGATAGGACCTGTTGAAGGAAGATGGAAAAAGTGCTCTGTGAGCGGGGTTGTGAAATAATCGGGATGACGTGAGGGGCTTTCGAAACCCTGGGAAGGAGTACCCACGTGAATTACAGCCCCTTGCTATTCTTGGCCACCAGCGGTTCAGGTTTTGACTCAGGACAGCTGGGGGAACTTGCAGTCAGCTGGGGACAGAGCAGCCTCACCAGCACAGGACTCTGCTGCCCCCTGGTGGCGCCTGGGGCCTCCGGCGAGCTGTGTCTCCAAGGGCCCCAGACAGCAGAAGCTGTCGGGGGAAACTTAACCCCGGCCCTGAAGACTGAGAGTTTTCACTGGAACCCCCATTTCACAGCTGTCCCGGCAATGTTTCTTTACAATATGGTACCAGGAACGCCAAGAACAGGGCTTTAAGTGTTTTTCAACTCAGAGCTTTGCATTTTAGCTCGTGGGTGATCTTCCGTGGCCTCCCTCACTTATCTAAGCCTTAGTTTTCTCAACTGTAAAATGGGGATGATGATATGGATCCTACCTCGTATGGATTATGTAGATTAATGTAGATTAAAGCAGATAATGTGTGAAAATCACTTAACACGGTGCCTGGCACATTGTAAAGACCCAAAGCACTAACTATTGCTATTATTATAACAAAAGAGAATCTTTTTGGTGACCCTCTCTCTCACTCCTGTACCTCTCTCTGTCATCCCCTTTTTCCATGAGACCCTCTCTCCATAAGTCTATCTTCTCCACCCCACCCCTCTCTGCCATCACCTCCCAGTGCTGGCAAAGAATCTTCACCCAAGGAAATAATTATGATGCTCATAGTGGACTAAACATTTGCAAGACCAAACTCAATGACACGTGAAACACTCCAAGCCTGGCCCAGAGACTCCTGGCTGGGCTGGAGAACCTGAATAGAACTGCCACACTCCCCCTCCGACCCAGGCCTGCTCTCTTTGGGAAATCAGATCAGGTGCCGGTGTTGTATACCTTAGGCGGTCTGGAAGCCCAAACCTTGGCCAGTTTGGGGAGGTGGGGTTGAGGTGTTCAGAAGGAGTCAGCTCACTTCACTCATTGCCACCACTCTGAAAAAGAGAATGGAGTTAATTCAGGAAAGGGTGTGTTTTTCTATACGACTTCCCATGCCGTTTTCCCTTTCTTTATACTTGCCCTCATTAAAAAATTTTAACTTATTGTGATGATACAAGTAAATATGTTTATTGTAGAAATGTTGGAACATGCAGGAAAGTATAAAAAAGAAAATTAAAACCACCTATACTACATTCACTCGCTCGGCATATAATTTCTGAGCAGCCACCAGATTCTGGAAATAGAAAGGTGGGTAACAGACCTCATCTCAACCCTCCCAGAAATCACCCTCAGGTAGGGGAATCCCATCACCCCAGACAACCACTCATAATACTCTGATGTGCTTTCTTCAAGTCTTTTTCCTAAATATACCAAAATCTATCCCTAGTTATTTTAAACAACACTGAGCTCATACTGCCTATATCTACACACGCTATTTATAAAAAAAAAATGTTTTAAATCCCTACATGAATTGTTTTAATGGCCAAGTATTCCAACATATATGTGTAATATGATCTAACTAATCTCAGACTCAGTTATTAGCTCATTTCCAACTTTTCACAATTGTAAATAACACTATGATAAAAAAAATCCTTTTAGATAATTTTTCTGATTTCTATGATTATTTCTCTAGGATATTTTCCTAGGAAAAGAATTATTAAATCAAATGAAATAAACATTTGAAACAAAACCAAAAAAAAAACCCCACTGAATCCTGATTATGAAGTAATGCATGCGTTTTGAAAAATAATTGACAAAATACAGAAAAGTACAAAGAAGAAAGTAATGCTCACCTGTAATGCCACTACCTCCAGGTAATCACTGCTAATATTTTTGATACATGCTTTTTATCTGTGCATAAAGGTTTTAAATCTAGTATGACAGTCTTCGTCTTTTAACTAGAATAGTAATTTTTCTGTGCACATATACATATTTCTTCCAAAATGAGATTTTACTGTAAATAGTTTGATTCTGTGCTCTCACCTTTTGATGATATGCTGTGAGTGGTTTTTCCATGTGCATTAATACATTTCTACCACATCATTTGTAATGGCTGCATGGTATTCCACTGCAGTTATATACTACAATTTATTAAATTACTGCTTTATTTTTAAACATTTAGGTTGTATAAATTTTCTGCTGTTAGAAACCATGTTGTGATAAACACTCTTGTATGTGCATCTTTGTGTGTTTTTAGGATTTTAAAAAACTACTTGTCCCTAAAGTTATCTAGTTATCCATTTCAAAAATAAACCCATATATACTGATCCTCCCATGAATATGTTAGGGATAGTATTTTCTTTTGAACTTTTTTTCTATTTCCTGCATTGTCTTTAGTTCCCTTGCACCTGTTCTTCTGCTTTTGTTTGACTCATTTTGCTCTCTTACACATACTAAGGCTTTCCTCAATTATTTGCCAGTCTCTGGCTGTCTGCTCATATTTAAGAGGGTTATAATAAAAAGCCGATTGGAGCTTCCAGATTAATATGTCAAGTTAAATACACGCATCCAACATTGCTCCCTCCTGAAATCCCATACACATTACAGTAAAGAGATTAACGTGGGAAAGGGAGAGAGAGAAACCAAAAGAACGGGAAAACGTGGGCAGGGACCACAGCAACCAAACTGTGGAAGCTGGAAAGCAGATGGGTGAGAAGGGACTGACTTAATGGAGCCCAGGAAGAGCTGATGCCAGAGGTGGGGAAAGCTAAGAACTGCCCCAATCTATGCTACAAAATTCCCAAGACATAGGCCCCTGGAAACCCTGGGATTGAGGGTGCAGGGGGGCCTGAACTGAGGGGATAAGGGGAAAGCTGGCTAAGAGGCGGGGCAGCTCCGTGGTCTCCTCCCTCTTCCTGCAACTCTAGGCAGCTGCACTCCCCCACCTGACTGAGCCCAAGTATCTTCTCTGGCAAGGAGGAAACTGAGGATCTCTGGACCAGAGGCCAGCCGGCACAGGTGAGGGTGTGCGCTCCAGAAGAGAGAGAAATGGTTCTGCCGCACAGTATGCTGAACACTAAGGCCCCAGGCTCTCCCTCCCCACTGGACCCTAAGAGTCACCCAGTCAGACCTTTACCCCCAGGTGGGAGATTTTAGAAAACTTCGAATCTAAGAAGCCAATGAGGAAAGACCTAAAGCCCTTGACACAAACAAATAAACAAACAGAAAGAGAAAAAAGAAAACCTGGGCACAGCAAAGGAAGCCATCAACTAAATGAAAAAGCAACTTACCTAATAGAAGAAAATATTTGCAAATCATATATCTGGTAAGGGGATAATATCCCAAAAACATAAATAACTTGTACAACTCGATAGCCCCCCCCCAAAAAAACCCCACAAACAATCTGATTTAAAAATAATCAGAGGATCTGAATAGACATTTTTCTAAAGAAAGCATACAAATGACCAACAGGTACATGAAAAGATGCTCAACATCACTAATTATCAGAGAAATTCAAATCAAAATACCTCACACCTGTTAGAATGGCTAGGATCAAAAAGATAAAAAATATAAGTGTTGGCGAGGATGTGGAGAAACGGGTACCCTTGTTCACTATTGGTGAGAATGTAAATTTGGCGGCCAAAATGGAAAACAGTACGGAGATTCCTCAAAAAATTAAACACAGAACTATCATATGATCCAGCAATTCCACTTCTGGGTATTTTTCTGAAGGAAACAAAGACACTAGCCCAAAAAGATATCTGAACCCCCATGTTTGTTGCAGCATTATTTACAATAGACAAGCCATAGAAACAACCTAAGTGTCCATGGGTGGATAAATTAATAAAGAAAATATGATATATAGATATAGATATATAGATATAAGTATAGATATATGTTTCAGCCATAAAAAAAAAACAAGGTAATCCTGATACTTGTGACAGAGAAAGACAAATACTGTATGGTCTCATTTATAATATTTGTGGAATCTAAAAAGCAAACAAACAAAAAACACAGACTCACAAATATAGAGAACAAATTGGTGGTTGCCAGAGACAGGGAGTGGGGAGGGGGGTGAAATGGGTGAAAGTGGTCAAAGGCACACATTTCTGGTTATAAAATAAATAACTCATGAGGATGTAATGTACAGCATGATGACTATAGTTAATAATACTGTATTGTGTATTTGACAGCTGCTAAGAAAGTAGATCTTGAAAGTTCTCATCACAAGAAAAAAGATTTGTAATTCTGTGTGGTGACGGATATTAACTAGACTGATTTTGGTGAACATTTCACAATATATACATATATATGAAATCATCATGTTGCACTCCTAAAACTAATATAATGTTATGTGTCAATTATATCTCAAGTTTAAAAAATCAACACATGAAAAAGAAAACAACCTGGGAACAGGCACTATGTGTGTGAGGGGAGGACTATTACTAATGTTAATAGTATTCATTTAACATCTTCAGAGATATGAGAAGAGCTACTGTATCCATCAAATAGGAAGAGATTGCTTTTTTTAAAAAGCATTAAGATTATTTTTAGAAGCTTTTAAAAGTGAAAAACATCATAGCAGCAATGAAAAACTCAACAGGAAAAAAAAAATTGAGGAAAGGAGAAGAAAAAGCAAATAGACGGAAAATCAGAGGAACCGGAACAGGAAGTCCAACATCCAAGTCACTCTTTCTGAGTTTCAGAAAGAGATCAGCAATAAACAAAAGGAAGGGATCAATACAGAAACAATTTAATAAAAGTACACAAGACTAAAGGATGTACATTTCCAGACTGAAAAGGCCTATTTGTGCCCAGAAAAAATAGATAAAAATGGACCCACACCAAGGCGTACTATTGTGACATTTCGGAACACTGGGGGTTAAGATTTGAGAAGCTTCAGGGAGGAAAAATAGAACAAGTCAACACGGATTGGAATCAGAATGGTTTCTGACTGCTCAACAGCAACCTTAAGCAAGAAGACATCAAAGCAATTTTGCAAGAAAAACTATTTCCAATCTAGGCTTCTAAGCCCAGCAAACTCTCAATCAATTGGGGAGGGAAAAAAATATTTTCAGGCACGTGAAGTCCCAGAATACTTACCTGGGGTACATCCGTTCTCCAGAAGCGATTAGAGGATGTGCTGTACCACAGCAAGAGAGAAAATCCAGAAGGAGGGAGGCAGGAAATCAGGTGACAGGTGTTCTCAGGTAGGAGTAAGGCAGTCTAAGAGTTGTAGCCCAGTATGATGGGGATGGGGAAGGAGGAAGGGAAATGAGCACTTGATGCAGAGGACAAGGGGTGCCTACTAGACGCAGGCATGGTGAAGGCTGCCATCACCAAGATGCTCACTGCCTTACACCATCTGTTTCACCTGAGGACAGAATGGTGCCTGGGGAGTCTGGCCCAAGCTCAGCTGCTTGTCTGAACTTGGCTGGCCATGACCATGTGCTGATGAAGTTCCCATTCTCTCCTCCAGGAGAGGTTCAGCTGAGGACCCTCATTTCACTCCCCCACTGTTCCACTCAGACCTGCTCCTGGCAGCTGGGGGTCAGCCACAGTGAGCAGCCATCCTCTGATCACATCGCTGCTGGAAATCCACCTTGGTCCACACAGCAGCCCAGCCAAATCCCCTCTCTGTGGTGGCCCTGAGTTTTCAAGGTCCACTCATGACCTCACCGGATGATTTCTCCAAAGGGCCTCTGGGAAACTCTCAGAGAGGCTGAGGCAGGCTTTAGGCTTTGTTCAGCTGCGCCTGTCCTAGGAGCTTTCGCTCAATGGTGCAAATGGCCCTCTCCTCACACAGCGAGGTGTGAGCTGGCTGCTCTGTGTTCATTAACAATATGTTGCTTAGGTGGGAAGAGCTATATTGGGGGCTAAACTATAGAGAAAGGCAAGAGAATGATCAAGACAAAGGTCCGGACAGTGGTACAAAGGTGAGGGGTGGGATGCCACACAGAGGGAACCCAAGGGATTCGAAGGTACTGGGGAATGTTCTGTCCTTTCACCTGCCACTCAGGTCGCTGTTGGTGCATTTTATTGTCACTCTTGAAACTGTACATATATGAGGTACAATTTAAAAAATTAAAAACAAACAAATGCGGTGAATGCTGCTGCCCAGTGCCATCCAACGGAAAAGCAGGGATCTTCAATACAGGAAGTGGAGCAAGGAACCTTAGTAACAGTGTTTGACAAGTTTCAACTTGTTTAGTGCAGTCAGTCAGGTGTGAGCTACAGCTGAGAGAAGATGTGTTTTAAAGTGTGCTGTAAATGATGGATCATGAACAACACATTAACATGAAATGGGAAAACAGTTTCATCCTCCATTATGACAACACTCCGTGTCACACATCACTTCTGATATACAACAATTTCTGTCAAATAAAAACATTACGGTGTGTCTTCATCCACCTTATTCACTGGATCTGGCACCATGCGAATTCTGGCTCTTCTCCAAGTCAAAATGACCATGAAAGGTAAACATTTTGAATTTAGTCACAACATCGAGGCAGCAATGACAGCACAACTAGACACTCATGAAAGAGGACTTCCAGAACTGCTTCAGAAAGTGGCAAGCATGATGGGATGAGTGTGTCTGAAGCGAGGGAGAGTATTTTGAGGGGGATTAATGGCAATGTGCCTTTTATTGTAATAAATTTATTTTTATTTAAACATTCACCATATTGTTTGACCACATCTCATACAGTTTATGCTTTCTGTATATATGACATTTCACAATTTTAAAAAGTTTAAGCTAATTGGACACTCTGTTAGTGGGGGAGATCAGGGCTTGTCAACTCTGCAGTTCACTCATACCTTTCTGTACCTGTTGGATTTTTTTTCTTAACTAAATTCTGTGAGTTGTCAGCTCTGTGACTTAGACAGTGGGCCCATTCCAGGAGTTCCTGAATCTGGGAGCAGTGGCCAGTATGTACTCCACACCCTGATGAACCAGCACCTTCTGGGGTCAGACACCTCCTCCTTGGGGCAACCCAGGGCTCTCAGGCACCTCAGGCTCTGAAAGGGCAACAGCCCATCTGGACATACAGTAATTCTGCATGGGAGTGCAGAGGGGCCTGAAACAAAATGCTTTGGGTAATTCTTTCACCCTGTGGCTCCTGGGTTTTATGTAAATGCTACAGCAAATACCAACTTAGACATGGAAAATTTTGATATATCTTGATTTAGGGAACATCTATTATTTTTGCTACCCAGTATCAACTCATTCTTCTGGAATGTGTGCTCTAATATCCCTCTGGGATCAACCTCCTCTCCGATCCGGTGTCATTGACCCCACCCTTTGCTCTAGGGCCATGAGCAGCACAATCCAGGCTGGGACAATCAGAACCCTGAATTCCCTGGCTCTGGAATTAGTTCAGGCAAAGAAAGAAACATGACCCAGTGGAAACAATGATAATTCTACTGAGATTCCTAGGAGTTCTTTCCTAGGAATGCCCTTACTAGCTCACACAAATGAACTGGTGCTAAAGCTGAGGCAGCCATCTTACCTCCGGGGGAAGGCCTGTCTGATGAGAAACAGGGAATGGAAGAAGAAAACTAGTTCCTGGGATATCATCCGGGCAGACATCACTGCACTTCTCCACTGGATTGTCTACATATTTCATATCCACTTCCAGGCCTCCCATTCATTTCTCAACCTAAACTAAAGGAACTTTTTTTTCTATCACTCGAGCAAAAACTACACATGTCAAATCCAGGGTCACTTTTCTGCTTCATTAGAACACACCTCTTCGCAGCCTTTTTTAGGAAGCCCACGCTCTCTTGGGGTCTATGGTACATACCCCACATGGTCCCTCCCATCTCTCTGGCTTCTCCTCTTCTGTTTGGACACCCAGATTTGTATCCAACCCAAACTTCTTTTCCAAGCTCCAGAATATTTGCATAATTCAATTGCCATACTTGCGCATGCCCAACTCCAAATCTTCCATTCTAGCTCCACTCAAAACTTCTTTCACACCCAGTGTTCTCCTTAGCAAATGGGACCACCAACTAGCCAGATGCTTATAAACCACAAACCTGGGAGCTATCTAGACTCTTTCCTCTCTACATGTAATTCATCAGGAAGACCTACCACTTTGACTTCGAAAACTTATCTTGAATTCATTTATTTCTCTCCTTCTTCACTTTCATGACCTATAATGGTCATTAATGTGGTCCAGCTTTTCTCTTCCAGGGTGCATGATAGGATGGCACTTCCCCACCCCATCTGAAGTTAGGCATGCCCATGTGACTGTCTTGGCCAACAGCATGTGAGAGGAAGAGACATCTGTCACTTCTGGTGGGGAATTGTAAGAACCAATACACTTCCCTTCCTCCTGCCATGGGGGTTATAGAAACTGTATTGAGATGGGGACCCTGTCAGCCTGGATCCCTGAATTATTAAAATGAGAAGAGCCCCTTGGCTGACCCACAAAAAAACTAAGTATGAAGAAAAATAATTAATGTTAAACCATTGATGTTAGGGACTGTTTGTTACTGCAGCACAACCTAACCCACCCTGTCTCAGACACTAACATAGTCCAAGTCACCCAAACTGCTCCAATAGCCACCTACCTCGACCTTTCTCTCCCTCCACATAACAGTCAGAGTAACCTTTTTACAATGTAAATCAGACTCCATCACTCTCTCTTAAAACCTTTTGGCAGCTTCCCATTATACCTGGAAGAAAATTCAAACTTATTCCTATAGTATAAAAGGCCCTGCACAATGTTAGCCCTGCCTGTCATTCTGACCTGGTCTCCCACCCTGTCTTCCTCACTCATTACAGTCCAGTAATTGGGCCCTTTGCTGACTCAGAGCTTTCACATATGCTGTTCCCTCTTCCTAGAACACTTTCCCACACTATTCACACAGCTGGCTCTTGCCCATCTGCTCATCCTTTGAGCCTCAGCTTAAATGACACCTCCTCAGGGAGGCCCCCCACCACTACACCTTGTTCATTTCCTTATTAGCTCTTACCACAAGTTGGCATTGCGTTTGTTTTTTCATGTTTATTTACTTGATTAATCACTAAATTGTACTCTATGGGGGCCCCATCAGCCCTCAATAACTATTTATTGAATGGAGGAATGACTGAATGAGAAGGTCTGCAAAGGGTAATGCACTAAGCACATGTAAAGCTGTGGTGATGACGAGGCTGGTAAATATCACTGACCAACTGACCAATCAACCTCACTCTGCAGGATGGCTCCTTTCTGGTGACAGGGGCCGTACTCCTCTCGAGGTCTTTTATTCCCCTCAGAAGTTAAAATGCATCTGAAATACTAGGGCTTCTCCAGAGGGCCAGGCTTGGACTCTGTGCTCCCTTCCCACTCTGACAGCTCACCAGGTGACAGCCCAGGCTGGAGCAGGTCCAGCCAGCCCCAAGGAGCAAGGAGTGGGCAGTCAGCTCCAGTAGGGAGGCAGCGAGCTGCTGCCGTCATGGAGAGAATGGCCTGGCCAGCTTTCTAGAAATAGACCAAGGTCAAGGTGGGGTGCTTCCGTCCCCTGCAGATGGAGAAGTCTGGGAAGACTCCAATCCCGGATTTCCCTCCACCCCACTACTGGGATCCTTGACCTGGTCAGGAGCTCCCTGATTTTCAACCACCTCTCCATAGACCCCTTCATTCATCACTGCTTTCAAAGAACCCCCAGGCTTCCAACCCCCTCGCTTTCCACCACACTTCTGAGGCGGAGAGGGCAGGCCTTATTCCATCTCACAGGTAGGACCCTGTGGCTCAGGGAAGTCAAGGGTTTCTCCCAACGTCACATGGTGAATTGACTGGTGAACTGGAACTCAAGTGTAGAGACTTATCCCAGAGTCAGAGCTTCAATCCAACCAAACCTTCCACACGGGGGATGTGCTTAACGGAGTCCCACAGCCTCTGCCCTAGAACCAATCTCATCTAGATGTCACTTGCTCTTAGGGGATCTTTGCCCTATGGACTCTGACCCTATTTCCTGGCATTGGGAGAGCAGTTTAGCATCTTCAGCTGCCAGCCTCAGCTGATTTCCCCAGAACCCAGCTCTTTTCTGCCTGAATCCACAGCATCCACTTTCACCTCTGGTCCTAGATACTCTGACTGCTTGGCCAGCTCACTCCGCCAGACCTCCTAGCTGGCCTGACCATCCAAACCACTATTTTCACACCCACAAAATACTCCCGCCTCTACCGAGAAAGGCCGAGGACTTTGAGGGGGCCTAGCTGCCAGCTGCATCAGCCATTTGTTTGAGTCGGGCTCCCAGACTCCCTCTTCTTGGAGCTCCCCACAGTTCTGAGAGGAAAGAGCAGGAGCATGAATAAGGCAGACCGGAAGCACTGGCTGGAGGACGGTGCGGGAAAGGGAACTTAGAAGGAACCTGGGCAGCACAGGCGGCTGGGGGAAGGGAGGGAAGGGCTCACAAAAGCAGGTAGCTGTCCCTCAGAATAGGACAGAACAGGGAGGCACCTAGTAGGAGTCTACGAATCAGATTACAACGGACAAAAAAAGATACTGTATTTGCCGGCGTATAAGACGATTTTTTGGCCCTGAAAAATATGCCTCCAAGTGGGGGGTCGTCTTATACGCCAGGTACACTTCAGATAGACTGCCCATAGTGCTTGCCCCATGCCATAGTGGCCTCCCGATGCCTGCCCACTTCATTCCACATACCGTTCAGGCATCAGCAGCGCTGCTGGGTGTATGGTCGGCTGTGTGCGATTTTGCGAGTGTGGTAAATTCGGGTTACCGTATATTTCTTTACATATGCATTGAAGATTCGCGATTTTGCGCTATCATGGTGCCTGTTAGAATGTTGAAGAGCTCGCACTTGCGCACTAGTGAGGTCCCAGGGAGATGCTGATGCAAGGGTGGACCAGACTGCTATAGTGACAGGGCGGGCAAACAGGGAGCAGGGACCAATCAAATCAGGCTTTGTATACAGCCAACAGCCAACCACAATACTGCACCATTGTACAGTACAGCATAGAAAATGTCGACCAGTCAAACCCCTATCATCCCTATCATGGCACCAGCCAAAAGAAAGAAGTATGATGCAAATTTTAAACTGAAAGTTATAAACTTTGCTAAGGAAAATAATAATTGTGCTGCTGCAAGACAATATGGAGTAACAGAAAAGATGGTTCGGGACTGGAAATCAAATGAGAAAGCATTAAAGAGTATGCCAAGGGGTAAGTGTGCATTAAGAAGAGGCACCCCACACTGGCCAGAACTCGAAAAACATGTAGCAGACATGGTGGCTCAACATCGCCAAAACGGTTATGTGGTGACACGAAATACAATACGCTTGTTTGCACTTCAGTGGGCCAAATCAAATCTGATATTGTTTTACCTTTTATTTGGTGTGTGGAAGGTGTGCGGAAGAGGGGGTAGTCTTATACGGCGAGTATATAACAAACTCTGTATTTTGAGTGGAAATGTTAGGGGGTCGTCTTATACGCCCAGTCGTCTTATACGCCGGCAAATACGGTATAGGAATTAGGAAAGAATGAAAGGTGGAATTTGGGGGAAGGGGAAAGAAATACAGTGTTTGTATTTAGAAGACATCCAATAGATCCAAGTAAAAGCTGGTTGAATGTCCTGGAGTAGACAGCCTTCAGAACCTAAACTACCCGTACTTTGCAAGCATGCCAGGGTTCTAGGCACATAGGCCCTACAAGCGCCCTGAGCAACTCAAGAGTGCCCCTTCACATTGCAGTGATTGTGAACTTGGACACTTATGACAGTTCTCTGGCAGGTGGCAGTCAGTTAAAAGGGCATCTTTGCTGATTTTGTTGGGCTAGTGGTAGGGCTTCAAAGAGGTACTTCTAGGAAGCTTGAAATCAACTTTTTCTCTCCAGAAGGCAAAATACCTCTAGTGTGAACTTGCATATTCTACTCATTTGCATGACAGCCCTTTCTTCCTAGAGCAGCGGTTCTCAACCTTCCTAATGCCGTGACCCCTTAATACAGTTCCTCATGTTGTGGTGACCCCCCACCATAAAATTACTTTCATTGCTACTCTATAACTGTAATTTTGCTGCTGTTATGAATCATAATGTAAATATCTTTTTGTTTTCCGATGGTCTTAGGCGACCCCTGTGAAAGGGTCGTTTGACCCCCAAAGGGGTCGCGACCCACAGGTTGAGAACCGCTGTCCTAGCGTATGCGAAGGTTGAAATGAGGTAACATCCATTCTTAATTACATAAGTCCAAATTAAGAAAGATAGATTTTATCTCATATGCTTTGGGGGTGTTGGGGAATGGGGACTGTATCCCATAACACTGTGCTGTCAACAGCACTGATAATTCCTAGGCCTTGTTTTAAACCATATATGAATTTGGAGATTATGTGACAATTCCTATTTTGCATGTCTGAACACGAAAAGCATTCACAAACTTTTCTCGAGTTGTTTTCCTAGCTGCCATCATGTCCAAACAACATACCTATTTCTCACTTTAATTGAGCATTGGCTGTTAATACCCATTCATGTCTAACACGCCAGGCTTTAATAGGCATGCTCTGAAAAGAGTGTTCTCGGTCATTAATATACTCATGTACACTGAGAATCACCCAAAACAGATGTAGCAGGCAATGTTTCCCAAACATATTTGACCACTGCAAAGGTAAGGGTCTCCAACGAGCTGAAGAGAAGCTTTGTACATAGACCAGAGATTAAAGCATTAAATGAAGGAATGACTGAGGAGGCAGATTTATGTGGCAGAGGCCAGGTGTCTACAGGCTGTCACTGGGAGTCCTGTGTCACCAGCCACGGTGACCATCCATTTGCTTCCTGACCTGCAGTTTCTGGACAGCATGAAGTCCTTTCTCTGGAAATTTCTTGAAGATGTTGTCTGGAAAGTAAATAGCAAATAGGATTGTTTGCTGTCTTTATACTAAGTAAGAGGGAGCATTTCTCAGGGGACCCAACTCTCAGCTGCACTTCCTCTGGCCCTGTTCACTGGGAAGTCCAGTGATGAACCCCACTGTGTCAGCTCACCACCACCAACACTCTTATCTAGGGCTGGAAACTGCTTCCCACCACCCCCTTCCTCATATTCTCCCAGGTTAGACTTTGCTGATAAGAGGATCGAATGCACGATTTAGAAAGCAGAAGTGAAGCATTTTTCTCAGGGGCTTGTGAGAACAAGCATGGAAGCTTCATCAGATACAAGCACATCACAGAACTCTGAGAACTCCCACTTCCTGTCAGTTTCTCCCCTCACACTCCAGGCTTCAAGCTAAGGTCTTCATGATTCAGAATGGCTTTCTTTTCCTGACCTACCTTGACGGCTGCCACTACCCTCAGGATGCTCTGGGCTCCAGCTTCCACTCAACCCTTAGCCTCACATTGGCCTTCTTCTGACTCCATTCCCATTCCCTGCTCAGCACTGACCCACACAGAGTTCAGCCCCCTTCTTAGAGCTCCTCAGGACTTTGTGTGTGCAGTGCACTTCACAAAACACTTAGAGATAACCAGAGTTTGCCTCACACCAGCACAAATGAGATGATGGAATGTCAGACACAATGATTCTTTTTTTTTTTTTAAGATTTTATTGGGGAATTGAGGAAGGGAACAGTGTTGGGGAATTGGGAAAGGGGAACATTGTGTTTTTCCAGGACCCATCAGCTCCAAGTCAAGTGGTTGTCCTTCAATCTTAGCTGTGGAGGGTGCAAGCTCAGCTCCAAGTCCAGTTGCTACTTTCAATCTAGTTGCTGGGGGCGCAGCCCACCATCCCATGCGGGAGTCCAACAGGCAACCTTGTTGTTCAGAGCTCGCACTCTAACCAACTGAGCCACCCAGCCGCCCTAGACACAATGATTCTTAAAAGTTGTTCCAGGGGCCGGCCAAGTGGCTCAGTTGGTTAAGAGCTCGCTCAAGAGTTTGAGCTCTGAGCAACAGCGGTTAGATTCCCGGCCCGAGCTGAGCTGCCGCTGAGCTGCCAACAGATGGCAGGATGGCTCAGCTAAAAAAAAAAAAAAAAAAGTTGTTCCAGCCTTCTTTTCCACCCTTATTCAGTCTCAGTCCTGCTTCATGAGCTCTGCTAAAACAAGTCACCTACTCTAGGTTAGAAGCATCAATAGAGTAAAGACCTGCCAGACACCTTGAAGCTTCCAACTTTCCTTTCTCCATCACCACCAGCCTCCATACAAGACAGGATTACTATAGAGAGTGGTTTTTCCCACCACCCCAACCTCATCCTCCCCTAGAAGGAAAAGGCTGTTATACTTTCTATTCCTTTCATTCATTTTCTCCCATTCTCCTAGAGTTTGTCCTCAAATTATATTACTGATTATGAAAGATTGTATTTTAGGGTGGTGCGTGTGTGCTTGTTACCAAGTGCTACATAAAGAATTACCTCAAGGGCCGGCCAAGTGGCACGATGGTTAAGAACTGGCTTGGGATGCCAGAGGTCCCTGGTTCGGATCCCACATATGAGGGCCAGTGACACTGCCCTCCACAGCTAAGATGCTGAACAACAGCTCAACCTGGAGCTGGGCTGCCGTGAGTCGCCGGCGACGGCATAGGCTGCAGCCCCTGTGGCAGTGGGTTGCCATGGGCTACTGTGTGTAGCCAGCAGCCAGCGTGAGCGGCCAGCAGCCACAGTGAGCGGCCAGCAGCCGCAGTGAGCGGCCAGCAGCCGCTGTGAGCGGCCATCCAGAAGCCGGCGACTGATCTGCCTTGCCTGGGAAGAGCGCAATGAAGGTGCCTACTTGGGCCAGTGAAGCAACGTCCTCCACAGCTAGACTGAAGAACAAAACGACAGCAAATTGTCTGTTCCCCTTCTCCCAATTCCCCAGAGCTGTTCCCATCCCCCCAATTCCCCAATAAAAGTCTTTAAAATAAAAAAAATAATAAAGAATTACCTCAAAACTTAACTGCTTAAAACAATAAGCTTTTATTATCTCACCATTTCTGTGAGTCAGGAATTAAAGAGAGACTAAGTTGGATGGTTCTGGCTCAGGGATTCCCATGAGGTCGCAGTCAAGATGGCAGGCAGGACTGCAGTCATCTGAGGACTTGCCTGGGGCTAGAGGATCTGTGTCCAAGATGGCACCTTCACAAAGCTGTTGGCAAAAGGCCTCAGACCTTCACCACATGGCCTCTCCATAAAGCTGCTTGACTGTCCTCACAGACATGTCAGCTAACTTTCCCCAGAGTAAGTGATCCAAGAGCAAGGGCATTTATGATTTAGTCTCAGAAGTCACTAACCATCAGTTCCCCCATATTCTATTCATTACAAATGAGTCACTAAGTCAGCCCATACTCAAGGGGAAAGGAATTAAGCTTTACTCTTTAAAGAGGGGAGTATCAAGGAATTTGTGGGCATACTTTAAAACCACCAAAATGTGAAAAAAGTGCAGGATAAAGAGTCAAAATGCCTATGTTCTAATTTTACTTCTAAATGCTGAGGGACTTGAACACATCCCTTCATCTCTCTAGATCTGTTTCCCCATCTGCAAAATGAGAAGACAGACTTCAGTGACCACGAAAGTTTCATTTTCAATTAGTATGTGTCTTAGTGTTTCAGCACTCGATACTCTAGGCCTTAACCCCATACCTCAAGCAGTCATTCCCTCCCTTCTCCTTCCCCTCCCTCTCAGCAAGCCTCACTGCCACTTGGCCCCAGGTTTGGCCACCACCCATCAGCACCCAAGCCATACCCAAGTTCATCAGCATCTCTAGGGTGGGACACAGGCATCAGCAGGTTTTACAGCTCCCCAGTGATCCTAACATGCAGCCATGGTAGAGGACCATAGCTCTAACTGCTCTATGAGAACACTCAGTAGGGAACCTTTTTAACAAATAAAATAACATTGCATGTGACTACTGATTTGTCTCTCTCGTTTTTCTTCTTTTTTTAATGTATATGCACTTTGAGGGATCTTACACTGCTTAGAGCTCAGTTACTTAAATTACATTTGGGGGTCTGATTTCTCTAAGAGGTCACTTTGCTCTGTGTTACTTCAGAGAAATAATTAGAGACCTTTAGAAAATCAGAGAAGTTTAGAGAAATTTTTTATGGCCACAGTGGAATTTTTTATAGAACTGTTTCCCTTGCTAGTGTTTCTCATCATGGTATTGTTTCTGTGGGGAAATTGATCCAATTTTTATCTTTTTTTTACTTACACCACCTTTTCCTAGAATATAACCTGCTATAAGTTCAAACAATGCCTGCCATTTTGGGGGGGTTTTTTTGTTTGGTTTGGTTTGGGTTTTTTTGCTTGTGTATGTGCATGTGTGGGTGTGAGAAAAGTTAACATTCTCCAAGACAGGGCAGAGCCCAGTGCTGAGAATGGTGCAGGACTTGGAACACCCTGGTAAGAGACGTCTCTGGAAGGCCATGGGTGTGGGGCTTGGGTAGGTGCTGGATGGGCTCTTCTGACCCTCTTCTTAGCAAGCCTCCCAACATGTGCTCCGCCTCAGTAAGCCACTGTGCAGTGTGACCAACTGACCCAGTTTGCACAACTCTGACAGAAACAGGGGTAGCAAAAGCACCCCTCTGCACTGTGAGGCTCTTAAATGCAAGTTTCCAGAGCCCAAGGCCCAGGAAACAGAGCAAGCTCTGCCATGTTGATTTCCATCAATAATCTCTAAGTATCTGAGTTCCTGTCATAAAGAAAAACAATGTGACCTGTTGTCTGTCCTGAGACTAGTGATTCGTGGCCCTGGATGTACATGGGAATCACCTGGGAAGTTTATATGTTACCTCCAGAAATTCTGATTTCATTAATCTGGGGTGGGGCCCAGGTTTGTACACACATACACACTTCTGAACCTTTCTTCTCTGTTTTCTTTTTTTTTTTTTAATTAAAGTTTATTGAGGTGACAATAGTAAAGTTATATAGGTTTCAGGTGTACAATTCTGTAATACATCATCTATATATCACATGTGTGTTCACCATCCAGAGTCAGTTCTCCTTCAATCACCATATATTTGATCCTGTTTACCCTCATCTACCACCCTCCTCCCTGGTTTCTTTTTAAGCAGGAAATTTCTCTCCTGGCTATGAAAAATGTGTCATTCCTAAACTTCCTGTAATTCTCTCCCTGAGGTTATCTTGAGCAAAAATGGCCTCCTAGAGAAATCGGAACTTTTTACTGTAACAATGGCAATCAGGTTATAGATTCTCTTCATGGGAAAATTCTAACATAAAAGTTCAAACCACTCTTCATCATCTATGAGTAAATTGTCCAGCTCCTGGGTGTAGAAGCGTGTGCTGGGTCCCCCTTCCCTCCAGCTCCCTCCTGGAATTCTCCCCACCTGGAGCCACAGCTTCAGAGGCTTCCTTGGCCCCATCCTGCTCTTCTGGTTCTACCTGACCTCCTGACCCCATAGCTCCCTTGTTTCTGTAGTTTACCTCCCTGGGATGCGGAAGTGGAGGGTTCCCACACTGTTCCTCACCTCACCTGGCCAGCCCACTAGACAAAGGTGAACCCCTCACCTGGCCGGGCCAAGCACTCTTTCTCCCTAGAATCTAGGGCTCAGCCACAAGGTCTCCGGTGAGCCAGCTTCCTATGCTGCATCAGGAAGGCCACAAATCTCAAGGCCTTGACTGGTTGCCATGTGAGGAAAGGTCATTTGAGGTCATGAGCAAGTGATCAAACTGGGAGGCCAGGCCTGCAGACATGCTACAACGATAGGCAACCAGACAGCCTGCTGAGGAGGTCTGACAGTGACTCAGAGCCTGACATTTTCCCCACAAGTTTCCAGGTGGCCATTCTCATCCTCCTTGTACCCTCATGTTCCATGAGATCCTTGCCCTAATTTCCTCTTTAGCTAAGCCAGCAATAACAGATTTCTGTTGCTTGCCACCATCCAACCCCTGGGCGAGTCACCAATGTCCACTCACCCCCATAGGCACCTAAATCTGGGCCTTTCCTGCTCTCACAATATCCCCTACTTTTCTGGTTCTTTCTCAGCTCCAAAAAGGGCTGGCACCCACCTCCCCTGTGGGTCTGTTCCCCAGAGTTCAAGGAGAGACAGCCTCTTTGCTAATCCAGGCGTCCTTCCCATGGCTTCTGCAGAGCCTGGGGTCCTCACCCACGTGTCCGGTTCCCATGGCTCAGGCCTCACCTCCCCCATTGTCCTCCACCTAGGAACGTTTTAGAACACATTTTGATGGAACACTTTTGAAAACAGAGTAAACAGTGGTTTCCTCACATTCCTGTCAGCCTTTGTCTTTCAAGACTGAAGAGTCTTCAACTGGAGAGCGCTCATCCCCCCATGCTGCGTGCCCTGGCACTTGCCCAGACCTTGTGGGGGTGAGGGTGGGGGGCTGCTCAGGATTGCTGGGCTCATGCAGCAGTTTCAGATCACCTATGAGGCCTTCAGTGTCTACTTCATGGTCTCCACTTCACCCTACTCTGGCCCTGGAGTGAGAATCAGAATCAAGTGACAGAGCGGCCTTGACTCCAAGCTGCACTCCTAACCACTACACCACCTTGCCTCCTCCTGGCCGCAGCCCCTGACAGCCCCCAGGCCACACCCTCAGCTCTGCCTCCACTTTGTCTCAGCCCTGTTAGGGCCCAAGGACCTGGCTTCTCCTCTTCTAGGATGTTGTGTGGGCCTCAGGGGAGATCTGAAACAATGCTGGGCCCCTTATCAACGGCTAATCCCATCCTGGCCGGCTCCTGGACTTCCCTTCTCAGAAATACCAACTCTTATTTTAACACATGGCATGTTCACTTCTGAGTCACCTCAGCCCTAATTGTGTATGGCCAGAGCAGCGACAACCCCTCCCTAACACCTCAGCCAAGCTCTTCTGAGGGAGTAAAGAGCAAACACCTTCAAGTACATCGGAACAGGCCTGGCTTCCGTCTGTCCTGTCATGAGCTCCTAGCGCCACAAAGTGCAAAAGCCGGAAAAGACCCTACAAATCACCAAATCCTACCCCATCATTCACAGCTGAGTTCACCAAAGCCCAGTAAGGGCAGGGCCCTGCTCAAGGTCACACAGCAAGGTCGGCACTCCTGGTCCAGTCCCTTGCTTCTGTAACGTACACTTCTCAGAAGACGAGAAGAGGTGGGAGGAAAGTTGGAGGGAGTGTGTAGCTGTTCAGGTTTGATCCTATTTAGGTTTCAATTCTATTCTTGTCCAGAAGGAGTGCTTGTCCCACCTCAGGAGTCAGCACTGGGGTCCCCCTCAGCAGTAGGAATAGTCTCAGTCACTCCAGGTACCAGGGGTGACTTTGCTCAGAATGGGTAATATCAGGAACCCCCATAAATCAGAACCTCCAAGCGTCCCAGTTGTGGCATTTAATAGGAGAAAGTGCTAAATGGCTGGGTAAATTGGCTAATAAAAGAGTTAGTATCATGGTAAGTCCACACACCCTCTCCTTTAGTTATACCTACAGTCCTGGAAAATGAGAGTGGGGTCCGAGATGACCTCCCAAAGGTCCTGTTCTGATACTCAGGGAGAAAGATTTACATCAAAAGGGGTTTGGGCTAACCCTCAGTTAACCTGGCATTCAGTGCCCCATAACTCAGCCCCCCACCCCCTGCACATTCTCATTCATCATCATGTGAGCTCTGAAGTGGTCTGCCTGGGGTCAGGTGGTGGCTCCACTAGTCAGTAGCTGTGCATGTGAGACAGAAAGGTCTTGGTCAAGTCACTCACCCTCTCTGTAAAGTGTGTAGAGTAATACACCCTTCCTGCAGGGTTGGTTTAAGCATTAAAGCATTTGGAACACTGCCTGGCATGTGATCGCTTAGTTGTCATTATCATCATCATTATTATTTCAAGCACTCAGCAGCTATGACCTGCTTCCTTTAGCCCCCTTAAGTGTATCACCCAAGGGCCAGCATTGTGAAAGCAGGAAGTGTGAGCCCCGTGATCCTCAGGGTCACACTGGGTGCAGCTTTGGGGATGTCTGTGAAATGTAGAAACAAGCCAGAAGCTGGAGTCAGAACATTCCAAAACTGGAATGGAGGGTTTGATCAGCCTAGTGTGTGTTCTACAGTTCAGCTAAAACATCTAGTGAACATTTACAGGTGTGTTGCTTAATATTTGCCCAAATACTTCCCTTCTTCTACTTCTGTGTTGTGCTACACGTAGAAGTTAGACAGAGGTTTTCATGTGACTGGTAAAGAGTTTGGGCTCTGGCCTGGTGTGTGGGGTGGGGGGGAGTCCTTAAACTTTTGGTAATCAAACCTGATATACTTTGTAATGCCTCTTTAAAGGTGTTTATATATATATATATATATATATATATAAAGCTTGTTTTTAATTCTTAAATTTTGAATTTTGAAATAATTTTAGACTTAAAACACATTGCAAAACTAGTACAAAAAATTCCTATATACCCTTCACCTCGCTTTTCCAAGTGTTAACATGTATATAACCACAGCATAATTATCAAAACCATGCTATGGATATTGATACAACATCATCTCCAGACCTTATTGCGACTTTGTCACTTGTTCCACTAAGATTCTCCTGCTCCAGGATCCATCCAAGCATAAACACTGCATTGAGTTTTCATGTCTCCTTAGCCTCCTCCATTCTGGGAGAGTTTCCTCAGTCTTTGTCTTTCGCAGTCATAGCACTTTTGAAGATCAGTGGCCAATTAGTTTGTAGAATGCGCCTCACTTTGGATGTGCATGGTGTTTTTCCAAGATTAAACAGGTTATGCATTTTGGGCACGAACGTCACAAAAGGGATGTGTCCTTCTCAATGCATCACACCAGGAGGCCCGTGAAGCTGAGGCATCTCATTCCTGGTGATATGAACTTGGACCACTCGGATATGGTGCCTACCAGATTTATCCACTGCAAAGTTACTTTTTTCCCTTTGTAATTAATAAGGATCGTGTGGGAAGATAGCTTGAGGCTGTAACATGTCTTTTTCTCATCACACTTTTACCCACTAATTTCAGCATTCCACTGATGGCTCTTGCCTGAAACAATTATTACTGTGACGTTAGCCAAATAGCTATTGCCTGTTTCCATAATTCCTTCTACATTTATTCATTGGAATTCCACTGTAAGAAAGAGTTTTCCCTTCTTCCTTACATATGCATGTAGGTATGTATGTATGTATTATACGTATGTATGCAACTACTTAAATCAATATGGAATCATGGATATTTGTTTTAGCCTATGAATTATAATCTATTACTATCATTATTTATTTGTTATTCAAATTGTCTCATATTTGGCCATTGGGAGCCTCTTCAATGTGGTTTCTATGTCCTTTTGTAATGTCCTTTTTTCTAACACTAAAAAAATCTTCCAACCTCATTTATATTTTCCCTGTTCCAGCCCTAGAATCAGTCATTTCTCCATGGAACACTGATTCCTTTTATTAGAGAATGGTACTTAGAAGCCAAGATCTAGCCACTAATATGCTCATAGCTACTGGGGTGTCATTATTTCTAGTTTCTCTCAGGGGAAAAAGCTAGAAAATTTATGTCTGTAGGCACATACACATACATATACACCTATATCTATTTCTATTTCTATATCTAACCACCTATGTGTATAAAACCATGAATTCACACCAATTCCTCTGATCCCAATTCAACTCTGTACAGTGCATTCTAACCCTCTCTCTTCCCATTTTTGTTATTCCAGTTTCAAGAGTGAAAACCTGGTTTTCACTATCCATAATATATTTACTTATTTGGTTAATCATGGAATACACTTGAAATATTTTTAGGATTTGTGTGCCTTTTTTTAAAAAGCGTGTGCTATTTTAGTCAAACAATGAAATGCTAATGATCCGATTTTACAGTTAAAGGTGAGGCAATACAGCCTAATGTTTCAGAGGGTAAACTCTGGAAGTCGGCAATTATTTAGAGTTTCTGAAACTCATCTTCCTTATATATAAAATAGGGATAATAATATTTAGCTCATAAGATTGTGGTGAAAATAAAAGAGATAATGTATGTGAAGTGCTTAGCACATAAGAAGCCCTGGATAAATATTAGACATTTTATTAGCTATTAATTAAGAAATAATGCAAAATTTTTTATTGGTATCTAATTGTTTTTATGAAATGTTGACCTATAATAATACCAGTTGATATGAGGGAAATAAGAAAGGTTGGGTGCTCTGAGGTTTGTCATAAAATTTCTTTTCCTATAATTGTGATGAAACAGTTCATTTTTCTCCAGTAGGTGGCAACACTTGTACCATTGACTTTGAGTCAGGTTCCTCCTTGGTAATAAAGTCACCACAGGAGAGCCCCAAGTCAGCTGGAGACAGGAAACAACTTTGTAATTGATAGTCACATACAAAACATGAAAAATATTCCACAACTTTAAAAAAGGAAAGAAAAAATGTCCCACGCTTAGGTGCACGTGTGAAGGACCAGCAGGGAACTCACACAAGTCTGCCCAAACCAGGCCCAAGCCACAGAACAACTGCTCCCCCAGGTGCTCGCCAGTCAGGTCCCCCAGGCCTCCGAATGAATGTCACTTCTGGGGTGGGGGTATGGGTGGGGACCGAGTGAAACAGGACTTATTGAATGTCCCACAGCTGAGCAAGTTGCTGAGCAGCTTCTCAGGTGTCTATCCTTTCAAACTCTGGGGTCCCCAGGAACTTATAAATCGACATGAACCCTCTGTGCACCCTCTCTGCCTTGGGCTAGAGAAACAAGGGTCTCAGTCTGAGGCAAGAAACAGCCCACTCTACATGGCTGAAGAAGGGGTGGAGGAGGACTGTGGGACCCCACAGTAGAGTCCTGTGGTAATGCAACCACAGAACAAAACGTGGATTTCAGGAAATCAAGGTGGCTACAGGGAGTCACTGTCTCCTGTCACCCTGCTAGCGCTACCAGCCCTCCTCCTCTGAGTGACAGAAGAGGGCAAGAGATGACCTGGGCTGTAACCCTAGATCTGCTCATTCATAGCTGTGGACCTTGACCAAGTTGTGTGCCCTCTGTGCCTCAGTTTCCTCACCTGGAAACCACACAGGGCTCTTGGATTTTCATGAAGACTACATGAGATAATATTGTAAAGCACTTAGAACTGAGCCTGCCATATAGAGAATGTTCAACAAAAGTTAGCTTTTATTTTTATTACCACGATTATTATTTTCATTTTCATTGATGGCTTTGTTATGATTTCCGATCCCCCATAGCTCCTGCTTACTGACAGCCATTACGGCTGTCCCACCTCCAAGACTGTAACTATCAGCCTTCTCCTCCCTCTGGGTCTTTTAATTCCAATTCCAGAGCAAGGCCTCTTATTGGCCCAGCACACCACTGTGCCCCAGGCCACAGTTAGGCTCCACCCATATGGATGGACTCCTCCCTGGACCAGTCAGATTTGGCTGGTCCCAAGGCCATGAAGGCAGCCAGCTGCATGGCAAGGGGTTCTTTCCCAGGGGTAGGCAACCAGAAATAGATGAGTAACATCTTAACCTACAAGTCAAACATCTTTTAAAGATACGTACATGCTATTGTGAATAAACTATAAATTCATCTAAAGGTGTTATTGAACACAGTAACTTCCTTAATTATTATTATTAATACAAGTTCTGTTTATATAACAATATTTTATTAATATTTAAATATTTATTATTATAATGAATATTAATCATCTTGATTAATTAGTAGAACTAAATGTATAAAATTTGTCATGTGGTTTCCATAAAATATTTTGACTGTAAAATGTATCTCCATTCCCTGTACTACATTGGACTGTTTCAGAATCACCTTCAAAGAAGCTGACTAAGCCTTAAATCCCTACCAGCCACACTCTCACCCCACCCCTTCACCTGGGGTCCCACTAGCCTGGGGTCCACGCCTTCCCCACCCTTGGCCTCTGCCCCAGCACTCAGCCTGCAGTACTGGGTGGAGCCACAGTGGGAGCCACTGCCTGACTTTTAGGGGCACCTGTAGTGCTCTCCCTAAACATCATCCCCACTCCCAACCAAAGCATCTCCTTAGGTGGGAATGACCTGGGCATCCAGCGAGGGAAGGGCATTCAATGATGACTCTGAGGAGACAGCGAGACTCTGGTCCTCAGGAGGACAATAGACGAAATCACGGCCTCTAAGGCAGACATGTAAGGCAGGCTTGTGGGGTGAGTTTTGTGCCTCAGGCCGGCCGAGTGGCACATTGGTTAAGAACTGGCTTGGGACGCCAGAGGGCCCCGGTTCGGATCCCACATATGAGGGCCAGTGACACTGCCCTCCACAGCTAAGATGCTGAACAACAGCTTGACCTGGAGCTGGGCTGCCGTGGGTCGCCGGCAATGGCATAGGCTGCAGCCCCTGTGGCAGTGGGTTGCCATGGGCTACTGTATGTAGCCAGCAGCCAGCGTGAGCGGCCAGCAGCTGCAGTGAGCGGCCGTCCAGAAGCCAGCAACTGATCTGCCTCTCCCAGGAAGAGCGCAATGATGGTGCCAAGTTGGGCCAGTGAAGCAACATCCTCCACAACTAGACCAAAGAACAAAAAGGACAGCAACTTGTCTGTTCCCCTTCCCCCAATTCCCCAGCACTGTTCCCATCCCCCAACTCCCCAATTTAAAAAAAAAATCTTTAAAAAAAAAAAAGAAAAATTGCAACATAACTCATTGCTGAATATCACTATGGTCACCTGTGAAGTATGCCCCTTGCGAAGCTATGCAACAATACCAGCACCTCGTTCGCACTTCAAAGCAATTCTGGAACTCTTTTTCTGGAATGGCCATCAGAGCTGTCATTATATTACCCTTGATGTCCTAAATGTCATCAAAATGTCTTCCTTTCAATATTTCCTTTATCTTCAGGTAAAGAAAAAAAGTCATTGGGGGCCAGACCAGGTGAGTAGGAAGAGTGTTCCAATACAGTTATTTACTGGCTAAAAACTCCCTCACAGACAGTGCCATGTGAGTTGGTGCATTGTCCTGATGCAAAAGCCCTAAATTGTTTGCAAAAAATTCAGATCATTTTCATCTAACTTTTTCACGCAGCCTTTTCAGCACTTCCAAATAGTAAACTTGGTTAACTGTTTGTCCAGTTGGTACAAGTTCATAATGAATTATCCCTCTGATATCAAAAAAGTTTAGGAACATCGATTTGACTCTTGATTTGGACGGATGGAACTTTTTTAGTCGTGGAGAATTGGTTGACTTCCATTGTTCACTTTGACGCTTTGTTTCAGGGTCATATTGGTACACCCATGTTTCATCACCAGTGATAACACGGCAAGATGATAAACATCATCTTGCCTCTCAAAAAGGTCTTAGCAAACTTCAACTCTCCTCTGCTTTTGTTCATTGGTGAGCTCCTTCGGGACCATTTTTGCACACACCTTTCTCTGCCAAGATTTTCAGTTAAGATTTTCCTGTTTCTCTATCAATGTTGACTTGGTCTGCTATGCTTCTCACAGTCAGCTGACGATTTTGATGCACAATTCAAAGAATATTTGCAATGTTTCCGTCGGTTCTGCTGGCCTCCCTGACCTCTCTTCATCAGTGGCACGTTCTCTCCCCTCAGAAAAACATTTAATCCATTTGTACCACTACTGTTTTCTTCATAGCATTATCCCCATAAACTTGGACTAACATGTCCCTGATTTCACTTCCACTCTTGCCAAGTTTAACAAGAAATTTAATGTTTGTTCATTGCTATAATTCAAGTTCAGATATTCTCGGGACGGCACACAAAAACATGCAACAACAATAATGAACACCACTCAGCAAGACACCACCACACGTTGACATGAACACAGCTGTGAGACACTGATATACTGAGGTTATGAAACCTTACCGAGCTTTTTCTACAGTGCTGCCAATGTAAGCACACGGCAGTAAGTTCACAAACTTAATTGTCAGACCTCATACTGCATGATTCCATTTATATAAGGTGTCTGGAGTACTCAAATTCACCTCTATCCATATCCATGCCACCACCATCTATCCATTTGCTGAAGTCAAATTACTATAAATCATTTATCTTAAAATAATTTCAAATTTAGAGAAAAGTAGCAAGACAAGTACAAAGAGCTCCTGTGTGCCTTAACCAGATTCCCCCACTGTTAACATTTTACCACATGTATGTGGCCTGTGCCTTATCATAGTCTTTCTATATGTGCATATTACCATTTCTTCTCAATCACTTGACAGTAAATTTCAGACATGATGCCCCATTACTCTCTTAATACTTGAGTGTGTTTCCTTACAAGGACACTCATGTAAAGCTAGTATGACCATCAATATCAGAAAGTTAACATTGACACAATATGACCATCATTGACTCCAGTCATATTTCATAGAGTGCCCCCCAATAATGGTCTTTATAGATCCGTATCTAAACCCACAGACAGGTGTGCCTATGTACCTTAGGCGTTCAATGATTGTGACACCAGCAGACCCAAGGATGTGTGCTTTCGATTTTCTCTTTTTTCTTTTCACTTTGCCTTGAAAACTCCATGATGAGACAGCCCAAAATGAAATATGAGATAGTGCTGAAAGATGAGTCTCCCGGGTCAGAAAGCCCTCAGAGTTCCTGGAGGAGCTGAGCAGGGCTGTGGGGGACAGGACATTGTGGGTGTCACTTATTCATAATGTCACCAGGAGTTGGAACTGACTCAAAGATACTTAACATACATCCAAACCAGGACCCTGTGTTGCAATTGCATCAATGTACTTCTTTAGTTTCCTTTGATCTGGAATAGTTCTTCAATCTTTCCTTGTCTTTTGTGACCTTGGCATTTTTAAAGAGTACAGGCCAGCCACTATGTAGAATGTCAGTTTGGGTTTGATGTTTGCTTGTGATTTATGCATTTTTAGCAGAAACAGCAGAGAAGTATTCTTATGTTTCTCTCAGTGAATTATATCATAAGACACATGGTGCAGATTTGTCCCATTAGTAGTGATATTAACTTTCATCACCTGTCTGCCAGTTTTCTCCACTGTCAAGTAAACTAATAATGGAATTTATTAATTAATGTCATATGAGTAAGTATTTTGGGAGGATGTACTTTGCCACTATGTCTACATTTACGAGTTGGCATTCTACTGTAAGGTAATACTTTCTCTTTCCCTTTACTTACTTATTAATTCATTATTTATATCTACATAAATTCATGGAGTCCAATTTACTCAACAGATAATAATCTGTTATTGTCATTACTATTTTGATGTTCAGATTGTCACAGATTTTACCATTGGGAGTCCCTTTGAACTGTTTTTTGATTGAACCCTGAGTGATACACCATTGCTCCTTGTGGTCGCCAGCATCTATTTTTCCCCTCTTCCAGCAACAAGCTCTTCCCAGGTTTTCATGTCCATCCTCAACTAAATGATTACGGTGACATGGACCCCACCTCAGACCCGAGACTATGCCCTTTTTGTCTTATGCTAATCAGTGTATCCCATGCCCCTGGACCTAGTGATTGGTTGAAGAGAGCACCTGACCCATTCAGGCCAATGAGAACTGAGGAAAAATCTGATGGGGTTTCTAGGAAAGAAGCTTCTTTTCTTTTCCAAGGCAGCTACTGGAAGAGAATCTACCAAAGAACTCTCTTTCCCTCCTGATGACCTACTGTATAGATGTAAAGTTTTGACCTGAGGCAGCCATTTCTGCTGGCAAGAAGGAAGCTAGTCGGAGGTCACTTTCAGTATATGGAGGTGGGAAGAAATGAGAGAATAGCAGAAAAAGGACTAGAGCTCTAGGGACACCACCAATTTCTGGATCATTCTGTGCCTGAAGCTATGTGTGGACTGGTTAATTATTTGAGCCCATAAATTACCTTTTTTATTTATGCTAAAGTGAGCTAAGACAGAAGTTACTTGAAACCAAAAGAATCCTAAATAATACACTCACGCAAAACAGCAAAAGAAGGCTGGCTGCCAAGAGAAGCACAAGGATGGGTTTCTGTTCCTTGTGACCACAAGAACTCTAACAGTAACCATGCTGATTGCTCCAACCATTCTGAGAGCATCTGGGTGTGTACTTGCTGTGTACCCCAGCCTCTGTAGTAACATGTGGCTCTAGTGCATGCTCAAACATGTGTGAGAGCGCCTATGGTTGTCTTGTTCACCACTAGGTCCCTGGCATCCAGAAAAGGGGGGGGACCTAGAATAAACATTTCCTGAATGAATGCATGAGACCCCAAACATGCCTCTGAGCCCCTCCTCTCAAATCCACCAAAAGAAAAGAAACTGTGTTAAAAGCTTGCATGACATTTTATTCTCCTGAGAGGGAAAGGTAGAGGAGGAGGAACTTGAAAGAAACTGGAGGCGGACTCTGGATTAGGGAGGGAGGATCTGGCCTCCAGTGATGAAGTTCTTGTGCTTTCTCCCCTCAGGGTGGGCTCAGGGGCCCCAGAGGCTCAGATGAAAACCTGGAGTGGAAAGAAGAGCCAGCCGTGAGATGTGTGGGGTCTACAGCGGAAACAGGGAGTCAGAGCCACCTGTCCCTGCTGAAAACACCAGTGACATTCTGGAAGCAAGTCAGGAGCCTGTGCATGTGAGGAGCTTTGAAGACAAAAGCCACAGGCTTGGGCCAGCCGAGTGGCTCTGTTGGTTAAGAGTGCGAGCTCTGAGCAACAGGGTAGCCAGTTCAATTCCCACATGGGCCACTGAGCTGCTCCAGAGATGAGCTGCCGCAGAGCTGCCAACAGGTGGCAGGATTATTCAGCTGGTGAGAACACGTGCTCCTAACAACAAGGTGCCCAGTTTGACTCCCACATGGAATGGTGGCCTCGCCCACCTCCACCTAAGATTTCACTCAGCAACTTCCGCTGAGTGGGTTGAGCTGCAGAACTGCCAATGGGCACCCGGATGGCACCTGGACTTGGGAGGTGACCTAGCTGCGCCCTCCACAACTAAGATTGAAGGACAACAACTTGGCTGTTCCCCTTCCCCAATTCCCCAACACTGTTCCCCTTCCTCAATTCCCAAATAAAATCTCCAGCGGGGGAAAAAAAAGCCACAGGCTCCAATGACAGAAATGATGGAGACTGCACACTAAGTAGCAACACTGGACCTGCCAGCATTAAGTCCCGCAGCATCAGTGAGGGCTACAGGAGCTGCCAGTGCCAATCACAGGCCCCTTCCCAGCCCCAGCTCCTGCAGCTGTGGCCTGTTCTCTCTGGGCACAGCCTGGACAGCCCTGGAGGGAGAAGCCAGGAGAGCACGCCACACCTAGCACGATTCCTGAGTCCAGCTCTCAGCCCCCTAGTGTCACAGGGAAGGAGGTGGCTTCGGCTTCTGTCCCCAAGGATCAGTGCTGGTCTGGGAACTGGAGTTTAAACAGGGCTCTGGTGTCTCTTGTATATCCCAGCCTAAGGACATTTCCTTGGTGCAAACTCTTTGTACATGATGAGCTTATTCAGTCCTCATTCCAACTCAGAAATAGGGATTATTATTCT
>NW_017731911.1:929270-931087 GCF_001890085.2 Hipposideros armiger | reverse complement strand
CAGGTAAATTTGAATATCACATATACGATAAATAAATTTTTAGTGTAAGTATGTCCCAAATGTTGCATGGAATATACTTATACTAAAACTTACTTACCATTTACCTCAAATATTTGACACACACGGCATCCTATATTGTGTCCAGCTCCTTCATGGCTCAGATGTGGAAACTGAGACCACAGCGGGAGGGACTGACCTAAGTCACATGGCCTGCTGGAGTCATTGCCAAGAGTAGAACCCGGCTTCTACCTCCTTTGGGGTTTTTCACCTCCGACTGCCGAGATGGCAGAGGCACCCAGCCAGGACCAGGTGGCACCCTCCGTTCAGACCCTCCCACCCCATCTCCCTTCAGCGTTATGGCTAATGACTCCACCCTGCCCACCTCCCCAGGAGTCCCATCATGGCAGAGCCTTACCTTCAGCCCAGCCTTCTTGTCTAAACTACTGCGTCTCTCCTGAGCCCATTCATGGCCCTGCCCTCCACTCAGCTTCTGTGAAAAGGGGAGAGGATGGAGTCCCAAGGTAGGCACGCCTCTCACAAGCTGCAGGGCCTTGAGCAAGAGACTCCATCTCTCGGATCCCCAGTTCCCTTATCTGTAAAATGGGTGTAATGTTGCCTGCTCATAGGGCTCCAAGGCGGCCTCTCTGTGCATGTGAGGGAGCTTGGCAGACTCACATGTGCTGGGAAATGCAGGCTGTTATCATGGCTCAGCGTTCGCTGCAGTGTCATCGGTGAAGGCTGGTTCTGTGGGAGGTTAAAAGGTGCTGTCAGGAAAGTGGAGAGAAGGGTCTCTGTCCTCAAGTGGAAATGCTGGATTAGCAAGGTTCACCAGGGACTTCTCAGCACCTTTAAGTTGCCAGTGTATGCTGTGAATCTCCAAAACTGAATTCTCAGCCTTTTCCAAATGTCTTTGGCCACAAAAACCTTTTGGTCAAGGAGTTCCTTGAAAGATTGAGTGACAAAAGCTGATATGGTCACCTTCAAGGGGGTACAACCAAGACGGTTAATGCCTAGCAGCCTCTGGAGATTGAGTGGCAGCTTCACAGAAACAAAAACACAGACAGACAGACAGTCAGTTTCCTTCCCAGAGTCAGACTGGGGTCCTCCTCATTCTCGCCTCCTTTCCTGCTCAAACGAGGGCATAGTCGAGACTTTTGGAAAGCAGGTTTGCTGCACCCACGATGTATCAGACTGAACCGAGACGGGTGGCGACCCCCTGAAATTTTCCTGGCTGTTTACCCCAACCCCAGGGAGGCAGACACATTTACACACTCACTACACACACTCACATCACTCATTCATACACAGTCACACTAACTCACAATCACACACTCTTCACGGTACTCACAAATTCACACACACTCATAGATACTCAGGCATACATATATTCTCACACACAAATTCACACACACTCATGCACACTCAGATACACACACCAAAACACGCACACACTTATTAGTGTCTTGGGTTTTTCTGGATAGATATCTAAGAGTGGAATTGCTGGGTCATAAGGTAGTTCCATTTCCAGTTTTATGAGATACCTCCATACTGATTGCCATAGTGGCTGCACCAACCTGCAATCCCACCAACAGTGCACCAGGGTTCCCTTTTCCCCACAGACTCGCCAGCACTTGTTTATTGATTTATGATGATAGCCATTCTAACTGGGGTAAAGTGCTATTTCACTGTGGTTTTTATTTGAATTTTCCTAATGATTAGTGAGGTTGAACATTTTTTCATATGCCTGTTGGCCATCTGTGTGCCTTTGAACTGTTTTTTTGTTGAACCCTGAGTGATACACCATCGCTCCTTGTGGT
>NW_017731911.1:927693-928836 GCF_001890085.2 Hipposideros armiger | reverse complement strand
TTTTTATTTATGCTAAAGTGAGCTAAGACAGAAGTTGCTTGAAACCAAAAGAATCCTAAATAATACACTCACGCAAAACAGCAAAAGAAGGCTGGCTGCCAAGAGAAGCACAAGGATGGGTTTCTGTTCCTTGTGACCACAAGGACGCTAACAGTAACCGTGCTGATTGCTCCAACCATTCTGAGAGCATCTGGGTGTGTACTTGCTGTGCACCCCAGCCTGTGTAGTAACATGTGGCTCTAGTGCATGCTCAAACATGTGTGAGAGCGCCTATGGTTGTCTTGTTCACCATTAGGTCCCTGGCATCCAGAAAAGGGGGGGGGGCATAGAATAAACATTTCCTGAATGAATGCATGAGTCCCCCAAGCATGTCTCTGAGCCTTTCCTCTCAAATCCACCAAAGGAAAAGAAACTGTGTTAAAAGCTTGCCACCGGCCAGTGGATCAGTTGCTTAAGAATTAGCTTAAGGGGCCGGCCCAGTGGCGCAATGGTTAAGAACTGGCTTGGGACGCCAGAGGGCCCCGGTTCCGATCCCACATATTAGGACCAGTGACACTGCCCTCCACAGCTAAGATGCTGAACAACAGCTCAACTTGGAGCTGGGCTGCTGTGAGTCGCCGGCAATGGCATAGGCTGCAGCCCCTGTGGCAGTGGGTTGCCATGGGCTACTGTGTGTAGCCAGCAGCCAGCGTGAGCGGCCAGCAGCCGCAGTGAGCCGCCGTCCAGAAGCCAGTGACTGATGTGCCTCGCCCGGGAAGAGCACAATGATGGTGCCAATTTGGACCAGTGAAGCATCATCCTCCACAACTAAACTGAAGAACAAAATGACAGCAACTTGTTTGTTCCCCTTCCCCCAATTCCCTAATAAAATAATAAAAAATAAATAAAAAGAATTAGCTCATGTGGGGCTGGGCGGCCGAGTATCACAGATCCCGGCTCTCCTCACCGGGCGCCATGTGAAGGGGCTCGGGTGCCGCGGGGGCCGGGCGCTCCCCAGGGGAGATTTGGAAATTGAGGCTCAGGTCATTTGGCTTGCCCAAGGCCCCTCAGCCAGTAAGCGGTGGAACCCGGATTCACACTTGAACCTGAGATGCTTTACTGACCATGGCCTTCTCAAGAGCAGGATTGTGACAGGGCTGACAA
>NW_017731911.1:923029-924608 GCF_001890085.2 Hipposideros armiger | reverse complement strand
TGCTTTTAAACCTTGTCACACATGCTTGAGGAGGCTATCTGGGTTCTTCCAGGAATGAGTCCCTGCTGGCACCTTGGCACTAACCTGCTTAGGTTTGCACATCTTGATGTCCACACAGGTATCACGGGGTGTTTTGCCAGCCATGATATCATTAGAGACGATACGAAGAACGGTCTTCATGATCTTCTTGCAAATGCTACTCAGCAACTTCACCTTGCCACACACCCGGGATGCAGCCTCGGAGATGCTGTCCTGCAGTGGCCGCACCATGGAGGGACATAGGAATCCAGTCAGCCCTGCCCCGCTCTGCCACCCTGCAGGCCCCAGCAGCTCTTGGCCCTGGGAAGCTCTGGCAATGGGAGTGCTGGGTGCAAAACGCTGGTGCCAGTGGCCATAGAGCAGTGAATGGAGAGACAGGACCCACCCCCACTCCCAGTCCCCAAGGGATTCTTGAGAGGACAGTTGGTCCTGCCAGGGTCTCAGCCTCCTGAACACCTGCCCCTGTCTTCTGTGTGGAGAACGATGCCCATGGCTTCCAGACCCACATTAAAGGCTCTGCCTAAATAGCTTCCTGGGTCCAGGGCCTGGCTTGGTGGGTTCCCCACCTACAGGAGGTGTGTGGGAAAGTTAGGAGGGGATCAGAGCTTGGAGCATTGACACATTCGATTTTAAAATATCTTCTACTGCCATCGCAGTGGGCAAGAATAAATCTGAGTGCCCAGGGCTAAAGATGGGCCCTATAGTGCCAAGATGCTGAGCAGGTTGGGGGATAAAAGGAGAGGGAGGGAGAGAGGGCGAGTGAAACAACAGTTCTTGGTAGTGACATATCCACTTGTTAAGCATTTACTCAGTGCCTGACACGGACGTGAGCACATCCCACTTTAGCACTCCTTTAAAAGGCCTAGGTAACTTGCCACATAGAAACCATTCTTCATCCCATTCCACAGACAAGAAAACTGAGGCTCAGAACACATTAATGGCTTATCAGGCCATGTAGCTGAGAAATGGCAGGTCTAGAATGTACCGGTACTTACTCAGGCCCCCTGGAACCAGCCTCTCAAAGCTTTGCCCTGAGAATTAGGCAGGAACCATGCACAACCTTCCTCCCACTCTCACACTCCCAGAGTATCACAATTTCCCAGGATTCTCGGAAGTCCATCCACACATACAAGAGCGGGCCCACAGACCCCCTGATTAGAAGCTCTGACCCAACAGGGATCAGCCGGCCCCCAGGGTCCCCCACTGGGGCGGCTGTGCTGGGTGCCCCAGGCCACCCACTCCATTGACCAGTAGGCCAAAGGGTCTATGGCCTCACCTTGTCAGGCTGGTCTCCCACCATTTCCACTAGCTTCTGGATTATTTTCTGACAGGCCCCACAGGCGATGCCCAGCCTCGCTCTTCTGGGCGGCAGGTCACCCTGTCAGGAAAAGAAGCCCCTTGAGGCGGTCTCTCAAACACCCCAAGCACCCTTACAAGGGCCCCAGGAAGGAGCCTTTGGATGCTTCCAAGGCCGGCAGGATCATCTATGATTCTCTCCGTCCTTCACGGCCGGAACTAGACTGGCTGGTCCCTGCCCACC
>NW_017731911.1:918416-921263 GCF_001890085.2 Hipposideros armiger | reverse complement strand
TTTCTGAGTTGAGTGTGTGTTAGGGGAGGAGGGTTGCTGAGATGTGGTAATGGAAGGAAAACTCCCTGCACCTGAGGGGTCAGATAGGACCATTGGGTACGTGAGCATCCAACCCTTCTGCTCCTTCTCCTCCCTCCTAACCCTAGAGTAGGGTCCCCACATCCGCTCTCTCCTCATGTCCTTGCTCTCCCCAAAGCCATTTACTCTAACAGCATTACCAGGTTTAGAAAAAGGTCCTCCTAGTGTAGATCCTGACAGCTCCTCTTACGCTGCTTTCTCAGACTTAGCGAACCCCAAGTATGTGCACCACGGGCACCCCAGGTGCTCCAGCCCCTTGCCAGCCCTCCCACCACCATCACAGAGGCTCAGCCTTTCACTCGGAGCCAGATTCAGCCCCAGCCTTCCAGGGACCTGGTCAATGGAGAGAGTCAGCCTGCGGGGAGGACGTGAGCCTGGCTCAGGCTCTAATCCCAACTCCTGGGCTGCTGACTCCTCATCTATGTCATGAAGGTTGTTGGCACTCATCTGTAATAACATACAGCCTGCCCAGGTAAATTTGAATATCACATATACGATAAATAAATTTTTAGTGTAAGTATGTCCCAAATGTTGCATGGAATATACTTATACTAAAACTTATTTACCGTTTACCTGAAATATTTGACACACACGGCATCCTATATTGTGTCCAGCTCCTTCATGGCTCAGATGCGGAAACTGAGACCACAGCGGGAGGGACTGACCTAAGTCACAAGGCCTGCTGGAGGCATTGCCAAGAGTAGAACCTGGCTTCTACCTCCTTAGGGATTTTTCACCTCCGACTGCCGAGATGGCAGAGGCACCCAGCCAGGACCAGGTGGCACCCTCCGTCAGACCCTCCCACCCCATCTCCGTTCAGCGTTATGGCTAATGACTCCACCATGTCCACCTCCCCAGGAGTCCCATCATGGCTGAGTCTTACCTTCAGCCCAGCCTTCTTGTCTAAACTATTGTGTCTTTCCTGAGCCCATTCATGGCCCTGCCCTCCACTCAGCTTCTGTGAAAAGGGGAGAGGATGGAGTCCCAAGGTAGGCACGCCTCTCACAAGCTGCAGGGCCTTGAGCAAGAGACTCCATCTCTCGGATCCCCAGTTCCCTTATCTGTAAAATGGGTGCAATGTTGCCTGCTCATAGGGCTCCAAGGCGGCCTCTCTGTGCATGTGAGGGAGCTTGGCAGACTCACATGTGCTGGGAGATGCAGGCTGTTATCATGGCTCAGTGTTTGCTGCAGTGTCTTCGGTGAAGGCTGGTTCTGTGGGAGGTTAAAAGGTGCTGTCAGGGGAGTGGAGAGAAGGGTCTCTGTCCTCAAGTGGAAATGCTGGATTAGGAAGGTTCACCAGGGACTTCTCAGCACCTTTAAGTTGCCAGTGTATGCTGTGAATCTCCTAAACTGCATTCTCAGCCTTTTCCAAATGTCTTTGGGCACAAAAACCTTTTGGTCAAGGAGTTCCTTGAAAGATTGAGAGACGAAAGCTGATATGGTCACCTTCACAGGGGGTACAACCAAGACGGTTAATGCCTAGCAGCCTCTGGAGATTGAGTGGCAGCTTCACAGAAACAAAAACACAGACAGACAGACAGTCAGGTTCCTCCCCAGAGTCACACTGGGGTCTTCCTCATTCTCGCCCACTGTCCTGCTCAAACGAGGGCATAGTCGAGACTTGGGGAAAGCAGGTTTGCTGCACCCACGATGTATCAGACTGAACCGAGAAGGGTGGGGGCCCCCTGAAATTTTTCTGGCTGTTTACCCCAATCCCAGGGAGACAGACACATTTACACACTCACTACACACACTCACACACTCACATCACTCATTCATACACAGTCACCCTAACTCACAGTCACACACTCTTCACAGTACTCACAAATTCACACACACTCATAGACACTCAGGCATACATATACCCTCACACACAAATTTGCACACACTCATACATAATCAGATACACACACCCAAACACGCACACACTTACACTCACATACTAACTCACAGTCACACACTCTCAAACACTCACAAATTCATACACACACACACACACACACACACACACACACACGCACAAACGCACCACCTTTATTTCTTCCCCTTGTGGAAGTCACTGAATGCCAAACTAAGGAGCATTGAAGTTAAGCATTTCAGGTACTATTTTGTCTCCAATTTTTATATTTTACTGGAAAAAAAAGTAATCAGTTAAGCAAGAAGAAATAAATGAAACCACTTATAAGTTCACCAAACAGATATACACCTATAAACATTTACAGGAATATCCATTTACACTTTTAAAGCATATATTTACAAATAAGCATATATTTATGAATAATTATATAACATAATAAAACTATTTTTAAACAGCTTTTTAAATTTAACAAAAATCAGGAACATCTTTCCATGTAATAAATTTAGATGTCCTTCATCATTCCACTGGTTGCCTAATGTTGTACTTTAGGGATGAGCCACAACTGGAGTCCTTTGATTCTGGGATGCAAGTGTCTACTTCGATGCTTCCACTTGCAGAGTAGGGGCCAGGAAAGCCCTCTGATGGCTCATGCAATAGTCTAGGTGAGTGATACGAATACCTTGTTCAGACAGGGTGACTCATGATCTCAACACGGCTGCTGTAGCTCCTCCAGATCTCAGGGCCTCATCCCAGGTGAAAAATTTGAAAAAGTGAATCAGGCAGAGGTGGTACTAATATAAGAAAAGCAAATCTTGGGCCGGCCGAGTGTCACGTTGGTTAAGAGCTGGCTTGGGATGCCAGAGGGCCCCGGTTCGGATCCCACATATGAGGGCCAGTGACACTGCCCTCTA
>NW_017731911.1:914572-917638 GCF_001890085.2 Hipposideros armiger | reverse complement strand
TGAGGGCACTGCTCAGGCAAAGGTGTGAATCTGAATGCCTGCCCCCTTGGCCACCTGCAGGTCTCTGGCCCCTGCCCCTCAGCAACGGTGAGAGAGAGATGAGGAGCAACAAAGAGCAGCGGTCAGCAGTGTTCGTGATCCTCTTTGCTCTCATCACCATCCTCATCCTCTACAGCTCCAACAGTGCCAATGAGGTCTTCCAATATGGCTCCCTGAGGGGCGGCAGCCGCCAGCCCATCAACCTCAGGAAGTGGGGCATCACCGATGGCTAAGTCCTCATTCTAGGCAACAAGATGCTACCCTTCTGGTGCCACCAGTGTGTGATTGTAACCAGCTCCAGCCACCGGCTGGCAACCAAGCTGGGCCCTGAGATTGAACGGGCTGAGTGCACAATCCGCTTGAATGACGCGCCCACCACAGGCTACTCAGCAGATGTGGACAACAAGACCACTTTCCGTGTGGTGGCCCATTCCAGTGTATTCCGTGTGCTGCGGAGACCCCAGGAGTTTCTCACCGGACCCCCAAAACCGTGTTCATCTTCTGGGGTCCCCTGAACAAGATGCAGAAACCCCAGGGCAGCCTTGTGCGCATCATCCAGCGGGCAGGCCTGGTGTTCCCCAACATGGAGGCCTACTCCGTCTCTCCCGGCCGCATGCGCCAATTTGACGACCTCTTCCGGGGTGAGACGAGCAAGGACAGGTAGCAGCCTCCTGTCTGCTCCCTCCGGACAGCCCTCTGCTCCCCCGCCCAGCAAGCTCTGCCCAGAAGGCCTATTGCTCCTGGCGTGTACTGCTCTCAGGGTGTGGTCATTTCTTGCCAACCTCTGGTCAGGTTTCTTAGAGGAATTCTCTTCATGTCCAGCTCTTAGCACAGGTCATTTCCAACATGCTCTGTATGGCCTTGTCTCCCCAAGAGGACTTACTCTTAGCATGCATCCTTCTGAGGAAATGAGGGTTCCCAGCATGCTCTGCTGTAAGATCACGCAGTCACTCCTGGCATCTTTCTAGGAGAGCTCCCTGTATAGTGTGCCTCATGGAAAGTGTTGACTATTCCCAGCACTTCTTGCTTTAAGCATACTGTTGCTCCCAGCATGCTCTATTCTATGCATACATCACTCCCAGCACTGCTCTGACTAATCTCCCTAGAAAAGCTAGGCTAGTGCCATCCAATATGCAAGCCACATACATAATTTAGATTTTTCTAGTAGCGACATTAAAATAGTAAAACGAGGGCCGGCCGAGTGGCGCGATGGTTAAGAACTGGCTTGGGACGCCAGAAGCCCCAGTTCGATCCCACATATGAGAGCCAGTGACACTGCCCTCCACAGCTAAGATGCTGAACAACAGCTCAACCTGGAGCTGGGCTGCCGTGAGTCGCTGACGATGGCATAAGCTGCAGGCCCTGCTGCAGTGGGTTGCCATGGGCTACCGTGTGTAGCCAGCACCCAGCGTGAGTGGCCCTCAAGCCGCCGTGGCCGTCCAGAAGCCCGCGTCTGATGTGCCTTGCCTGGGAAGAGCACAATGATGGTGCCAACTTGGCCAGTAAAGCAATGTCCTCTACAACTAGACTGAATAACAGAAAGACAGCAACTTGTCTGTTCCCTTTCCCCCAATTCCCCAGTGAAAATCGTAATAAAAGTAAAACAAAAAAGGTGAAATTATTTTTAATATGTTTTATTTAACCCATTATATCCAACATATAGATCATGTACATATTGTGCTTGATTTATACCAAAACATTGGAAGTTTTGGAACTATTGTAAATGCCATTACAAAAAATTTTTTTTGGATTCTAATTGTTCATTGAAGGTATTTAGAAATATAATTGATTATTGCGTGTTGACCTTATATCCTGTAATCCTGCTNAAAAAGGTGAAATTATTTTTAATATGTTTTATTTAACCCATTATATCCAACATATAGATCATGTACATATTGTGCTTGATTTATACCAAAACATTGGAAGTTTTGGAACTATTGTAAATGCCATTACAAAAAATTTTTTTTGGATTCTAATTGTTCATTGAAGGTATTTAGAAATATAATTGATTATTGCGTGTTGACCTTATATCCTGTAATCCTGCTAAACTTACTTATTGTTTCTAGGAGATTTTTGTAGATTCTTTGGGATTTTCTATGCAGATGATTATGTGTGGACATGCAAATAAGGACAGTTTTATTTCTTCCTTTCCAAAAAAATAAAGAAAGAAACAAAGAATTCGTTTAAGAGCGCAAGCTCTGAGCAACAGGGCTCCCGGTTTGATTCCCAAATGGGCCAGTGACACTGCGTCCGTGCTGAGCTGCCAACAGGTGGCAGGATGGCTCAGCGGGTGAGAGCACATGATCCTAACAACAAGACTGCCTGTTTGATGTTGGGCTACACCCACCCGCAACTAAGACTGAACTCGGCACCTGGAGCTGAGCTGCCGCCTGCATGGCTCAGTGGATAGAGCATGCGCTCTTAACAACAAGGCTGCTGGTTCGACTACCGCATGGGATGGTGGCTATGCCCAGCCACAACTAATATTGTAACACAGCACCTTGAGCTTAGAGGCTACGGGCTGCTGTGGGGCACTGAGATGGCAACTGGCAGCCTCCATAACGCAGATTGAAGAACAACAACTTGGCTGGTCCACTTCACCAATTCCCCAACACTGTTCCCCTCTGCCAATTCCCCAATTTAAAACAACACCACCAAAAACTTGCATCACATTTTATTTTCCATAGAGGGTAAGGTAGTGGAAGAGGGAGGTGAGAGAAACTGGAGACAGACTCTGCATGTAGGGAGGGAGGATCTGGCCTCCAGTGCTGAAGTTCTTGTGCTTTCTCCCCTCAGGGTGGGCTCAGGGACCCCAGAGGCTCAGATGAAACCTGGAGTGGAGAGAACAGCCACCTGTGAGATGTGTTGGGTCCACAGGGGAAATGAGAGTCAGAGCCACTTGTCCCTGCTGAACACACCAGTGACATCCTGGATGCCAGTCAGGAGCCTGTGCATGTGAGGAGCTTTGCAGACAAAAGTCACAAGTTCTAATGACAGGAAATGATAGAGACCACACACTAAGGAGCA
>NW_017731911.1:899316-907387 GCF_001890085.2 Hipposideros armiger | reverse complement strand
CACAATGATGGTGCCAACTTGGGCCAGTGAAGCAACGTCCTCCACAACTAGACTGAAGAACAAAAGGACAGCAACTTGTCTGTTCCCCTCCCCCCAATTCCCCAGCGCTGTTCCCATCCCCCAATTCCCCAATAAAAATAAAAAATTAAAAATTAAAAAAAAAAAGTTGATTTAAAAAAAGAAAGAAATAAAGAAAAGCACATCTTTCCTAGAACCTCCAACTTACATCTCATTGGTACAGCTCAGTAGCTACCCCCAGCTGCCATGGGCTATAGTGAAGAGAATCTTTTACTGGACTTTTGTTGCAACTTTGAACAAAATTGAGATTCTGCCAGGATGGATGAGAAAAAATGGGAATCAGGGAGGCAATAGCAGTATCAGCTATGGGAAGACTTCTTGCTAAAAGGCATTTTGAAGGCAGAATTGATAGGACTGTGTAGCTAATCGGATACAGGAAATAGAAGAGACAGGAAGCAAAAGTCTGACAGTGTTTGGGACCTGGAAGGCTGAAGGACTGGTTGTGAAGCAGGAAAATTAGGAAAAGGAGCTTGTTTGTGAAAAGCTGAGTTTGAGGTGTTGCACTTGTGTCCAGCTATATGTGGACTGCTTGAGGGCAGAGTTGACTTGCTATCAGGATCTCCCCACCATGCCTAGAACATCCCTCAGACCAAATGGTCAGATGCTGTCAAACTCAATTCACCTTCTACAAGGAAACCAGGAATCAGAGAGGTCTAGTGTATTGCCCAAGGACACACATCTCCAAGAGCATAGGTCTGAGGATTTGAACCCAGGCTCATCTGACTCCAGGCCCCAAGTTTTTTCCCCACTCCACACTGTACTTACCTCTAGGTTCCCAGTGCAGAGCTGCTACCCTTTTAGCAGCCACTCAGACATGCGCTCCCCGTCCTCTCAGCAGGCCTCCTCTACCCATTTATAGAGACTTTGGTCTAATGTGTGTGGACCACATTAATTAAAGGAAAAAGGCTCCTGGAAGATGACTCATTTTTTTTGTTGTAGGAAAATGTCCCCAGAAGATGACTCATGTTTCTTTGTTGTGGGGTATTTAGTAAGACCAGATATCCCGATAAGTCCTTGCCTGGGTTGTTGAGAGGTACAGAACTCACTCAGTTTGAATAGTCACAAGTCTCCACCCAGACCTCAGGGCTCCCATGTCAAGTGCACCTGGGCAGGTCCTACTGTCTTCCTACTTGTAAGGTCTGTGGACTGACCCATTACAAGTCATGCCCAGGACCCCAGGAGTTCCTATGTGAAGGTTATTGCTTTCTGTATCTTCTTCAAAAACCCTTTGTTTTCTCCAACGTCATGAAGGAATCCTCTTATTTTTTTCTAGGAATTTTATAACATTAACTTTTACATTTTGGTTCATGATTCATCTCAAATGAGCTAGGTTGAGGTTTCATTATTTCAGAATCAATTTGTAAAAATATTTTCCTTTTCCCATTGAATCGTTTCCCCATCAATTATTTTGGCACCTTGGTTAGAAATCAACTGGTGGCATAAAATTGAGTCTATTTATGAGCTCTTTATTATAGCAACTACCACTTTAATAATAATAACAAAGCAATACAAATTTGAGCAGTTAATTCACAAAAGAAGATCAGAATAACCAATAGGGAGAGACCCAAGATGGCGGAGTAGACAAATACTGTGCCTGCATTCTTCCATGAACACATTAAAAGTACAACTAAATTATAGAACAATTGACCTGAAGAACCATCTAAAGTCTAACTGAACAGAAGTCCTATAAGTATAAATATAAAGGAGAAGCTTCAAGCCTGGTAGAAGAAGAGATGTGAAACAAGCCTCACACCTGAGTGTGGTGGTTGAGAATCAAGAGGGATATCTCAGCCACCTTGGGTCCCTCCAGAGGACTAGAGACCCCAGCCCCCACACCAGGTTCCCCAGCCCAGAGTACTGGTGCCATAAAGAGGAGCTGCCACAACACCTGGTGTGATAAACAGTGTAGATTCCGGCCAGTCTGGTGGACTGGAAGGCTGTGGGAAACCCAGATGTCCTCTAAAACAGCACACACACAGATTCACTCGATCTCAGGCACTCACCTTGGGCTCTGACAGGGCCCAGGCTGAGTCAGTTGTGTGCAGGCTGGCATATGACCCTGACCCCGGACGAGGTTTGGGCCCACACAAGCAGTGGCCTTGGGCACTAGGCCCGGGCTGTCCAGATGGGTGCAGGCTGACCCACGGACCCTGGCCCCAGACATAACAAACCTTGCTGTGCAGGCGCCAGGCTCCGGTGACATAAGCTCTTTATGTAAGCATGATTCACAGCCATGGGAGACAGCATATGCACTTCCGTGTGCTCTCCTCCCCCAAAACCTCTATATAATGGTTGCTATTACTGAATAAGGCTAGCTGGTTCCTCCTCATGTCGGCTTTGCGTGCTTTCTTTTCCCTGGGCATCTCACCGCCCAAAGCCTCCCAGCAGCCCCCACCACTCCCAGGACACTTGACATAGTAGTCGGCAGGATCACCATGGCGATGAGGTGAGAGTGCCCTTTCCACCCCGGTAGAGAAACCACCCCGAGTAGACGGGATGTGGACCCAGACAGCCCTCTGGTATCCCGCCATGGTGTACCTGCTGGCGTGAACTCCGCCTGAAGACTGGGCGCCGTGTGTCCCCCAACCGGAAGACGTCCGGGAAGCGCTGGAAGCTCAAGTCCACCAGCTAGAGGAGGAGCTCCGTGTAGCTGGGTCTGAGGCAGAAGCCCCTCTGGAGTCCCCGGCGGAGGACGCGGGTGAGGTCGAAGCCGCCCCTCACCCCAGGTTTAACCCATCGTGCATCAGAAGGTGAAACATGAACAGCCTTTGGGTCCAGGGAGAGTAGCTGCCGGCAACTCAGCAGTAACTGAGTTCACAGCTTATACTCCCTACACTCCCACTGAGTTACGGGAATTGGGAAAGCAGTTCCAGCAAAGCCTCCAGGAGAAGTCCAGAAAGGTACGACCCGAGACCCTCCAAGAATGCACCCGACCACCCGAGGCTAACTCCTTCTGGTTTGACTAAGGGAGACGCCAAGATACCTGGTCGGAGGAGACGACTGGGGACTGGAGGTTCCACGTGAAACTGTCGATACAGTGGTCCCTGTGTTAACTGTTGTCTATGAGATTTTTGCTCCCTCACATGAGAGACTACATGTGGGGTGATAGTTAGCTGAGGGTTAAGAAATTCTTGATTTGGGATTGAGAGAACTCACCCTCGTCTCATTCCCAGCAGAGGAGATATGAGATGATGGTGCTTTCTCTCTGTGTTGCCCGCAGCAGCAGATAAAATGAAAAAATAGGCTTGTTGCAAAACTTCAGAAGGCCTTGAGCCGAAGGCCCCAGGCAAAAAACAACAGGTGTTGTGTCTGGACTGAACTCGTCCTGGTTGACACCAGCGCTGACTGCAGCCTTGTTTGTGGGAACCCAGAGCAGTTCCCTGGACCAGTAACCTGCATTGATGGTTATAGGAAAAAGACTGTGAAAGTGCACGCTGTCTCCTTACCGCTGGGTATAGGTAGACTGCCCCCACCCCAACACGGTGTATGTCTCCCCTATACCTGAGTATCTTCTAGGGGTAGACGTGTTGTATGGCCTTATCTTACAGACCGCTCGGTCAGAGAATTCTGCCTCCAGGTCCGGGTGGTGAAGGCGGTGATACACAGGCTCACCACCCTCAAAACCTCTATATAATGGTTGCTATTGCTGAGTAAGGCTAGCTGGTTCCTCCTCATGTCAGCTCCACATGCTTTCTTTTCCCTGGGCATCTCACCACCGAAAGCCCCCCACTAGCTGCCTGGCGATGACAGGCTCCAGTGGAGGGGTGTTGGTGACTCAGGGGACGTTGGAGACATACGGGGTGCAGACTGAGGAGTGTAGCTTTGGCGGAGGACTGAAAGACAGTCGGCATTTTCACGGTGAGGAGTCCATCTTCCATGCAGCCGGCAGGCAGGCACCATCTTTACTAAATTGGGCCCACCCGTTCTGGTCAAATCTGAATCTGATTAACCTGGTGAGCTCTGCTGCTCTGCCCTGCTGACTCAATGGGACCCTGCCCCATTCAACTTGTGCACACTGGAGGCACTTTCTCCACAAGCAGCCAGCCCTGCCTACATTGCACTTTTTCTTGGAAAATTATCAGAGTTCAGCAGGCCCCAGGCAGTCAGTGAACTGGGCTTGGTATGCTTTGAGACTTTTGCTGAGTCGCTCCAGCCTCAGCACTGCCACCAAATCAGAATTTATATTAACCTAGTGACCACAATTCTTCCCACTCTAGTGACTCCCTGAGGCCCTGCCTCACCTAACTTACATATCGCATGAGGCTCTATCAGTGGCTGAAACTTAAGGGAGCCAGCAGGGGGCAGCAGGCCTCGGGGTGACCTTGCTTTTGTGGAGCTATCCAAGACCTGGTACTAGTGGCAGCTGTCCTTAGTTCATAGTGTGGCCTCTCCCATGAGCTTCCAGGTCCAGCACAGGCAGCAAACAAGTGTGGGTCCCTTTGTAGCTCCTACCAGGTAGCCCCTAGCTGGTCACAGGGAGTGGTTGACCTGGGCCTGCACTAGAGCCCCTCCAAAGGAGCCCTAAAACAAACATACTTGGAGGTTTGCTTCAGACCATAGCAGAGCACCGCCAAATTAGCCCATAAGCGGCACACACAAAGGGCAGACTCAACAGGTACCAGAGCCTGCTGGGGCGAATCCCACTCAGTGGCATAAGCCTTCCACACGGAAGCCCATAAACTGTGGACGTGGTCAAACCCCACAGCCAGTCAGTCTAAAGGTCAATCGCACACACTAGTGTGCCAAGAGCAAGCAAGGCTCAACTAGAATAGCAGAGCACACACAACCCACACAAGGGACAATCCTGGAACACCTGGTGCAGATGACAAGGGAGACTGTTCCACTGGGTCTCAAAGGACACCTACTACATTAGGCCACCAGGTCAAGACTAGGAGACATAGCAGATCTACCTGATACTTAGAAACAAACACAGAGAGGTAGCCAAAATGAGGAAACAAAGAAATGCTTCCCAAATAAAAGAATATGAGAAAACTCCAGAAAAAGAACTAAATAAAATGTAGACATGCAACTTATCAGAGACAAAGTTCAAAACAATGGTTATAAGAATGCTCAAGGAACTTAGTGAGAACTTCAACAAAGAGATAGCAAGCATAAAAAAGGACAGAAACCATTTAAAAAACTGAAGTGAAGAGTATAATAACTGAAATGAAGAATGCACTAGAAAGAATCACCAGCAGACTAAATGAAGCAAAGGATTAAATCAGCAATTTAGAAGACAAACTAGCAGAAAACACCCAATTGAAACAGCAAAAAGAAAAGAGAATCCAAAAAATGAGGATAGTTTAAGGCATCTCTGGGTCAACATCAAGTGTAACAACATTTGCATCATAGGGGTACCAGAAGGAGAAGAGAGAAAGCAAGGGATTGAGAACCTATTTGAAGACATAGTGACTGAATACTTTCCTGACCTGGCAATGGAAATAGACACACAAGTCCAGGAAGTGCAGACAGTCCCAAACATGATGAACCCAAACAGGCCCACATCAAGACACATTATAATTAGAATGGCAAAGGTTAAAGACAAGGAGAGAATCCTAAAAACAGCAAGAGAAAGGCAACTAGTAATTAATAAGGGAGCTCACATAAGATTGTCAGCTAATTTCTCAACAGAAACTTTGCAGGCCAGAAGGGATTGCTAGAAAATATTCAATGTGATGAAAAGCAAGGACTTACAACCAAGATTACTCTACCCAACAAAGCTATCATTTAAAATCAAAGCACAGATAAAGAGCTTCCCAGACAAAAAAAAGCTAAAGAAGTTCATCACCACCAAACCAGTATTACAAGGAATGTTACAGGGACTTCTTTAAGATGGAAAAAAAAAAAGATAAAAATGATGAATAATAAAATAACAATAGCTACATATCTATCAACAATTACTTGCAATGTAAATAGATTAAATGCTCCACTCACAAGACATAGGAGGGTTGAATGGGTAAGAAAAGAAGACCCTTACATGTGCTGCCTTAAAAGAGACTCACTCAGATTGAAAGACACACACAGATGGAAAGTAAAAGGATGGAAAAATATATTTCATGAAAATGGAAGTGAAAAAAAAAAGCCTGGAGTAGCAATACTTGTACTGGACAAAATAGACTTTAAAACAAAGGCTATAAGAAGAGATAATGAAGGACACGGCATTTACCTGAAGAAACCCAAAATACTACTTCGAGGGAATGTGTGAATCCCCATGTTCATTGCAACATGTTTACAATGGCCAAGATGTGGAGACAGCCTTGGAGTCTGTTGATAGATGAATGGATAAAGAGGAGGTGGTACATATATACAATGGAATATTGCTTGGCCATGGAAGGGAATGGGTTCTTGCCATCTGTGGCATCATGGATGGACCTGAAGGGTGTTGTGCTGAGTGGAGTATATCAGACAGAAAAAGACAGATGCAATGTGATTTTGTTTACATGTGGAATCTAAGACCAAAATTAACAAACAAAACAGGAACAAACTCATAGATACAGAAATAATTTTTATGGTTGCCAAATGGCAAGGGGTTTGAGGGTGTGGGTGAAAGGCAGAGAAGGGATTAAGAAGTACAAATTGGTTGTTACAAAGTAGTCATGGGGATGTAGGGTACAGCATAAGGAATATAGTCAGTAATATTGCAATAAATGTGTATGGTGTCATATGGATACTAGATTTGTTGGGGTGATAGATGGGAGGGTGTTGGGGGTGGGTGAAAAAGGAGAAGGGAATGAAAAGTACAAATTGGTAGTTACGAAATAGTCATGGGGATGTAAACTAAAGTATAGGTAATATAGTCAATGATATGGTAATAAATATGTATAGTGTTAGGTGGGTACTAGTATAGTCAGGGGATCACTTCTTAAATTATATAAGTGTCAGACTTCCGGTAAGATGGTGGAATGGACAGACGCTGTGCCGACTGCCTCCCAGGATCGCAACAAGATTACAGATGGTTTGTAGGATGTTCAACCTCGGAAGTTCCCTGGACCCTGGATGAGCAGAACCTCTAGACGGGGGACTTGGAGAGGAGGCCAAGTCGAGTCCGGTGGGAGGGGTGGAAACGAGAGAGGGCGAACCCCATGGGGGTCACCTCAGCGGTGGGGAGGCTTCTCCGGTTGGGGGCGGGACCCTCCGGCCCTGCGCCGCGCTCGCGCCCCAGAGTTGCATTGCTGGGAAGAGGAGTTCTACAATACATGGAAAGAGAAAATAGTGAGGACTCTCTTTGCTCGGCTTGGTGAGGCTGGGGGCGTCTGGAGAAATGGTGGAGCCGGCAAACCGAGTTGCTCGCTGGTGGGCACTCACCCGGTTCATGGTGGAGGGAGTGGCTTTGTGGGCGGGGCCCAGGAGCCTCCGGGAGGGACTGAACTGAGTGCCTTTGGCGCAGGAGCTGGAGGTTTGTGGAACCATTGTTCCCCTGGTGTGGAGCTTGCGCGCGCGAGAGTGGTGCACAGGAGGCCGCCATTTTTTCAGGGCTGGGCTCTCCCACAGAGGCTCAGGTCTGGGACTGCATTGGTCTGCTGGAATTGGCGCAGGAGTGCATGTGTGTGTGTGCGCGTGCGTGCGTGCGTGCGTGCGCATGCGTCCTTGGGTCCCCACCCTCCGTGCTGTTCGTGCTGCGTGGCCGGGGAGGCACCAGGCAGGCGCGCTCCAACTACAACAGACCCGGAAGTGCGCGACTTGCCTTGGGTCCCTGGTTTCCGCACTGCGCGTGCTGAGTTGTCTTGGTGGCGGTTGGCTGTCGGGCTGCTCGGCCTGATATTTGAGTGGCTGATTGGGACAGGCTGAGACAGGGAGTTTTCCTGGGAGTGTAGGGCCACAAGCTGTGCGCCTGCATGATTCAGCTGGGGCTTTCCAGGCGAGTTTGTGTGGGTTGGCTGCTGATGCAGGAGTACATGCTGCTCTGACTTGGTGGGGGCCACTGACCACACCCTGTGGTGCCTTGGGGGCCTGCCCCGCCCACCTAGAGCTGTGTTGCCAGGGGCACCCTGAG